>NC_070631.1:1103014-1130514 GCF_947347685.1 Pleuronectes platessa
TGCACAAAAGCAGTGTGAACGTAAATGAAAGGAAACTCAGTTTGAGCACAAGCAGCGGCTGTATGAATGAAAGCTTTAACATCTGAAATCAATAATATAATAATAAGTCCTGCTCTGGAACTAAACCACCACCTTCTGGAATAAAGAAACATGAAGAAGAGATTAATCTCAGACTTTAAATGTGACGCGATGTTGAAGTTTCTTCACTGAGACGATAAAAACTGACATGAAACCAGTTTCTCTGAGGGAGGAAAAAAAAAGCAGTAAAACTTGTGAAGCTTCCTCGGACGCTTCACTGAATTTCCATTTGACGGTTTCATGGTTTGATTTCATCTTTTTGTTTTTATGATCTGATCAGTGGGTAAAAGGAGAAAAAGGAGGATTCTCACCTGGAGCATGATCCTGTACTGCTCCTCCTGACGTTTGACCACACACATGTTGCAGCCCATCACGTCCTCTCTGTCTCGTCCTCCTTCTCTCGGCTTTCCTCTCCTCGTTCTATCACTCCGTCCTTTCTCCTCCGTCTCTTCAGGTCCCTCAGGAAACAGCCTCGTATCAATAATCCAGCTCGTCAGTCTGACCTTTCTCCTCCGGATCAGATCTCAGGTCAGTCCTGGCTGTCTGACTTCTTGATGATGTGCCTCTTTATCAACCTCTGACCTTTGACCCCAGATAAATGTTTGGGGTCTTATAGCGATCATAAGGTCATCTGACTGTGAAAAGGTCAAGTCACAGAAATCACATCACAAAGATCCTTTTAATGTTTGAAGATTCGTTCTTGTTCCTTCATCATAAATCCTCAGAGAAATGTGTCAGAAGGAAACTCTTCAGTTCAGGGTCGTGTGGTTTCACGGTTTTCTCACAAAAGGATAATTACCACACAAATGAAGCCACTCGTCAAAAAGAGAAAATCCTCCCGTGTTCTTTATCAAGTTCCTCCAGCCGATGCAGATGTTTTTCATCCGTCACACTTCAGCAGACGTGAGGCAGCAACATCTGTCCTCGTTCAGAGAAGCTTCACTTCTGATGAAAAGCTGCCGAGCGTCACGCAGGTTCACGTCCGGTCGGCTTCTCTCCACGACTCCGTCAGTCTGAGCACAAAGAAAAACATCTTCAGTGTTTCTGTCCCTCAGACACAAACTGAGATGAAGCAGGAAACTGAAGCAGCCGAGTGATGAGGAGGCTTCAACTCTTCATCACACTGAAAAACACAAATTTATTCAGATTGTTTGAGGTTGTGGGCGAATGAAAAAGATGATGGAGTTTGTCCTCAGTGTGTGTTTGTGTGTGTGTTTGTGTGTGTGTCTGTGTGTGTGTGTGTGTGTGTGTGTGTGTGTGTGTGTGTGTGTATGTGTGTGTGTGTGTGTGCTGAAGTTCGAACCTGGTTCTTGTCTTTTCTTTGTGACTAAATGCATCAGCTGATTAAAGATGACGTCATGCTGATGGATATAGATAACGATGACCTCACCTTCTAATCCCTGTAAAGATGGTTCTAGTTTCTCTGTGAGAGATTAAAGTCTGAAGCTTCTCACCTGATGAAACCACTTGTACTTCATTCGTCTTCTGAACGACTCCTGTTTTCTGTTTCCTGAGGTTCACGTGAAGCTGCAGTGGAAACAAACCAGTGACGATGAATAAAACACGACGACTTCTCGAGGCTGAAAACTGTTCCATCGACTTTCAGCTCAGTTCAATAATTCATCTGAACATCAGTGAGTTTAAAACGGCCTTCGTTCTGACACATGAGATGATCTACAGCAAATCTCCGTCTGATCTGAGCCTGAAATATTAAACATCAGTTTAATAAATGATCTGAGCAGTGAGATTGAAAAACTAACGTGTTGATCATAAAATAACTGGTTTGTATTTGAATCTGTGGCAGAAACGTTTGTGTGAAGAATTCAAAAATATGAACAGCAACAGTAAAATATTCAGAAATAAAAAGTGGATTTTAAGCATCAATTGTTAACGTTTGATTTAACTTTGTATAAAAGTTTATTTTAAACCACAAATTATTTATTTATTCCCCTGAAATCTCTTTCAGCTTCTCAGCTGATTCAGAAACTAAACTCCAGTCTATCTGGTTTCTCATCACTCTATGGATCTAACAGACATTTTCTTCTGATTTCACTTCTTTCTCTCGTCCATGTTGAGGCCTGGGAGCCCCCCCCCCCCCCCCCCCCTTCTGGTGTGATCCCCTCCACAGAGCGACAGAGACGTTCAGCCGGAGCTCAGCCTGTGTTCCCTCCTGTTATCTGCTCTTATCTGTCATCAACACCTGCTTCATACAACCTGCTCCCCTGGGACTCCTGCCAGTCGATGCCAAGGAGAGAAAAGAGGGGGAAGAAACTCGAGGATGAGATGAAGAGAAGCAGAAAGAAGATGGAAATGAAGAATCAATGGAACTTTCTGTTCTCTCACCTGAAGAAATATTTCAGCAGTTTCCTCAAACTTCATCAGTTCGGTGAATCTCCAGTGTTTCCTGATTCAGGTTCTTAAATCTCCTTCAGGACTGATAATCCAGAGAAGTGAGGTCCTCCTGTAATTCCTCAGAAATCCTCCTCCAGCAGACGGAGGTGCAGGAGTCAGATCCTCAGACCACCAGCTTCTCCTCCTCCTCTCGCTCTCCCTTCATCCCTCGACATCCTTTGCTGCTCCGACATTTCTCCACAAAGGTTAAATCCGGCTTAGTTCTGCTCCTGGACACGGAGAGAGAGAAATGAGATTCTGGTTTCACACTCGGATCAGAGAGGAGACGTGAACACACTCCCGCTTGTCAGAAGCAGTTTCCAGGAGATTGATCCTGAAGTTCTGCTCAGATTTTACATTTGTGCCGTTTAAAGGAAAAAAGAAAAATGTATAATCAAGACAAAAGGAATTTCTTGGTCTGTACCAATATGTTACAGCAGCAGTTAATGTGTGAAGATTAAACTTAATCAGCTGCAGAGCAAACAGGTCATTAGGAAAAACTTTATGCTGCACAAAATTTAAATAATTCTGAAATTTTTTCTTCTTGTTTCTTGGTGATTACTGATTATTTTCTTAATCTATAAATTGATTTTGGTTTGTTTGAAGCCGGACATGTTGGAAACCACTCGATTAACTAATTTAATTTATCAGCAACAGAGTTTGGATTTGATTATTGAGGAATATTTTGGGGCATCGTGTTTTTAATCCAGATCCATTTGTCTCATTTAACAGATAATTGAGATAATTCAGTTTTTCAGCAAATTAAAGCTTATTTACTTGATGAAGAAATGATTAATCAGTTAATCTAGAAAATAACTCGTAAACAATTATAATAAACCAGGTTTCTGCACTAGAATCACACTTCATGAAATATTTAAAATGAACTGAAATGAATCTCAAACTATTGAAATGCAAAGTGCAGCTTCAGAGGAACAAACACAAACAGAAACTGGTTGTTCTCTCTCCTGCAGCAGCCGGAGGTAAAAGATGAATAAATCAAAATCAGCTGCAGAGATTTGATTCTAAATTCCTTTAAGTTGCACCTTTCCAGATGTGTGAGGAAACACCAACCACTGGATGTCTTCAGGGGATTCAGCCTCCAGAAGGTTCTCGCCCCGGCAACGCTTCCTCTCCAGCCTCCCTCCTTCCTCTTCCTCCTCCTCCTCCTCCTCCTCCTCCTCCTGCAGCTGCTTTCCTCCTCTCCCTCTCTCCCACAGATCCAGTGTTTCCTGTACGAGCAGCCTGAATACAGATTTGTGACGGGATGTGGGAGCCGAGCCGGTGGTGGGTGAGGATTCAGTGACAGATGTTTCCTCGCTGCTCTCTCGTCTCTTCTGCAGCTTCCTCTCTGAGCTGGAACAACAGCAGCAGCCTCCGCGGCAGCTCAGCCAATAACCTGCAGCCGGCAATTAATTTCCTCCTCCTCCTCCTCCTCCTCCTCCTCCTCCTCCTCCTCCTCCTCCTCCTCCTCCTCCCCTCTTCTCCCTCCCACCTGCTCTGAATCCCTGCATGTTCCCTCCCTTCGTCTGTCTCTTCCTTCTTATTGTTCTTCACCTGTTCATTCATCTCTGTGACATCACACATGTGAGCGTGTTCTTGTGTCTTCTTCACGGATCAGAACCTCCAGCAGTCTGGTCCGTCTGCCTGTTGTCTGTTGTCTGTTGTCTGTTGTCGGTTGTCTGTTGTCTGTTGTCTGTTGTCGGGCGGGAATCCTTCAAAAAACACTTTGAATGAAAGTTCTATGTTTTTATTTGTGTGTTTCCTCCTCCTGCTGGAGACTCAAGGTTCAAACACTCGACAGTGGAATGTGAAACATGCAGATGTCAGTGATCTCTCAGGAGTTCACAGACTTCAGCTTTTATCAGAGACGTCAAGTACAGCTTCGAGTTGTTTCATGAAAAAGCTGCTGTTAATAATAACAATAAATAATAAAACTGTGACAATTCTTGGAGGAACTAGAGTTCTTCAGGAGTCGGGACAGTGACGTGTGTGATGTGTGTCATTGTGTGGCCTCAGCTACACACAAATGAAATGATCTTATATTTTCTCTCTTTAGTCTCATTGATTTCAGCTTCACTCAAACAGCCGCTGCTTGTGCTTCGATATGATCTGCTTGTGCTCAAACTGGGCGTTTGCACTCTTTTTGGTGAAGTCATTACACAATCTGAGCGTGAAATCGATGACAAACGCAACACCACTGGTCTGCAGATTGGCAAGGACGGAAACAATCCTTTATGAAGACAAAGCCCAGATGTGCTGGAGTCATTTCCTTCTACAATCAGACAGATCTGCTGGAACCATATTTCCATATTCCCCCCAAGTTATCATTTAAATCTCATGTGACGTTTTGCTTGAATCCAGTTTCGTCCGAACACCGGCAGCTTGTGGTTAATCTGAGAATGAGTGGATGAGGAACGTCCCTCGATCTAAAAGGAAACTTTATAATAAAAACTACATCAGTTTGTCTGGATGTTGTTTTGGTAAAAACCAGCTGAGAGCAGCAGCATCATCACGACCATCTGACATCAGACGCCTTGCACAGACCAGCAGCACCAGAGAGTTAGTGTGAAATATGAGTCCAATCATTGAATATGAGTCTCAGAGGACGTTATAAAAACAGAAACAGGTTCCAACAGCAGTTACATAATAATAAAGTGTGTCGTCCATTAATTCATTTAATGAGCTTTGGGGCCTTTTTGAAATGATATCTCCTCTGTTTGTAATAAAAAACCAACTCAACTGAGAACTAAACATTTAAACCTCAGTGTGTTTCTACATCACTTTGTCTTCATCTAGTCACGTTCTGTGAGTGTGTGTGTGTGTGTGTGTGAGAGTGTGTGTATGTGTGTGTGTGTGTGAGAGTGTGTGTGAGTGTGTGTGTGTATGTGTGAGTGTGTGTGTTTGTGTGTGTGTGTGAGAGTGTGTGTGTGTGTGTAAAACCGATTTGTCTCCTGCTAAATTAACTCTGTGGACATTTATTTGATTCTAATTTAATTCTACCACCCCCCCCCCCCCCCCGTGTTACACTCTGACAGACACACAGGAAACAAACATGACTCATTCACATGTTCATGAAAATTACAAAGTGATTGTGTTCATGTAAATCTGTGTTTTAATGTGTGTAACGTCCTGTTGTTGTCTGAGTCTCACTGCACCACAACCACATCATCTCATTACACAACTACAATAAGAAATATTGATTTTTGATTGATGTGATGAATGCACAGGAAGCGTCCATCCTCTGTTGCTAGGCAACTGGAAAAAACGCTGCTATCCGTTAGCTTACTTGGCTAACTAATACACACAACTAATACACACAACTAATACACACAACTAATACACACAACTAATACAAACAACTTATACACACAACTAATACACACAACTAATACACACAACTAATACACACAACTAATACACACAACTAACACATCCAACTAATCAACACAGCTAATACACACACCTAATACAAACAACTAATCAACACAACTAATACACACAACTAATACACACAACTAATACACACAACTAATACACACAACTAACACATCCAACTAATCAACACAGCTAATACACACACCTAATACAAACAACTAATACACACAACTAATACACACAACTAAACACACAACTAATACACACAATATATACATACAACTAATCAACACAGCTAATACACACAACTAATACACACAACTAATACACCCAACTAATACACACAACTAACACATCCAACTAATCAAAACATCTAATACACACACCTAATACAAACAACTAATCAACACAACTAATACACACAACTAACACATCCAACTAATCAACACAGCTAATACACACTCCTAATACAAACAACTAATCAACACAACTAATACACACAACTAATACAAACAACTAATACACACAACTAATCAACACAACTAATACACACAACTAATACACACAACATATACACACAACTAATCAACACAACTAATACACACAACTAATACACACAACTAATCAACACAGCTAATACACACAACTAATACAAACAACTAACACATCCAACTAATCAACACAGCTAATACACACAACTAATACAAACGACCTATACACACAACTAATACATACAACCAATACACACAACCAATACACACAACTAATACACACAACTAATACACACAACTAATACACACAACCAATTCACACAACTAATACACACAACCAATACACACAACTAATACACACAACTAATAAACACAACTAATACACACAACCAATACATACAACTAATACACACTACTAATACACACAACTAATAAACACAACTAATACACACAACTAATACACACAATGTATACACACAACTAATCAACACAACTAATACACATTACTAATAAACATAACCAATACACACAACTAATACACACCACTAATACACACAACTAATAAACACAACTAATACACACAAGCAATACACACAACCAATACACACAACCAATACACACAACCAATACACACAACTTATACATACAACTAATACACACAATCAATACACACAACCAATTCACACAACTAATACACACAACCAATACACACAACTAATACACACAACTAATAAACACAACTAATACACACAACCAATACATACAACTTATACACACAACTAATACACACAACTAATAAACACAACTAATACACACAACTAATACACACAATGTACACACACAACTAATCAACACAACTAATACACATAACTAATAAACATAACCAATACACACAACTAATACACACCACTAATACACACAACTAATAAACACAACTAATACACACAAGCAATACACACAAGCAATACACACAACCAATACACACAACCAATACACACAACTTATACATACAACTAATACACACAATCAATACACACAACCAATACACACAACTAATACACACAACTAATAAACACAACTAATACACACAAGCAATACACACAACCAATACACACAACCAATACACACAACCAATACACACAACTTATACATACAACTAATACACACAATCAATACACACAACTAATACACACAACCAATACAAACAACTTACAGAAACAACTTTGCACTCAAAGCTTCATGAGTTCACAGCTGCATGTTTCACTCTTGGTTCTGAGGAACTAATGATTGTTATTAATAAATAATCTGATCATTATTCCTCATCTGGTCTCGACCTTAAAGCTCCAGTGAGTCAGACTCAGGTGAAAAGGAAACTGAAAATAAAATCATCCTTAGTGATGATTTCACTTTGTGTTTCATCTCAAATGTACGAGTTGTTGTTTTAACCTCGAACAGACCTTTATATTTACATACTTTATATTTAGATACTTTATATTTAGATACTTTATATTTACATACTTTATATTCACATACTTTATATTTACATACTTTATATTTACACACTTTATATTTCAGTGCAGATAAACCAGGTAGGATGAGCACAATGTTTTCTAACCTGTAATGAGCAACACAACATTACAAACACACAACTTTACTTTATAATATGATAATTAAAGAATACAACATTACACTCTAGTCAGTGGGTTGTGTCAAAGACAAACACAGTGTGTGTGTGTGTGTTGTGTATTTATGGTGAGACTGCAGCTCGATCCCAATGAAATACATCCCTGCTGTCAGAGAATCAATACACCCCCCCGCTCCTCCTCGTCTTCATCACCTCCCTCTACATCCTCTGATTCTTCATCGCTCCTCCTCTTCCTCTCCCTCCCTCTGTCCTCCTCCTTTTCTCTCTGTTTATCTCTCATCTTCTCCTCCACCTCGTTCAAACGCTATTTGTTTCACCTCCTCTTCTTCCTCCTCTTCCTCCTCCCTCCTGCTGATGGTGAGTCCTGTGAGAGCCGTTTATCAGCCCAGCACAGTAATTACACACACACACACACACACACAAACACCCACACACACACAGGGAGAGAGAGATGCTCTGCAGTGTCAACACCCTGTCTCACACACACACACACACACAAAGATAAATGCACGCAGACACACACATGCATTGTTCTGGATATTATAAATATATTAAATATATTAAAGATATATTTATGTCCTTGACTAACTGGTGCTGCTGTTCCTGTGGCAACACTGAGGCTCTCAGACGTTTTTATATCGTTCGGTTTAAAATCCATTTTCTGCTTCGTTCTAACAACCTGAGAGAGAGAGAGAGAGAGAGAGAGAGAGAGAGAGAGAGAGAGAGAGAGAGAGAGAGAGAGAGAGAGAGAGAGAGAGAGAGAATTAGATGAAGCATGTAGGGAAAAGAGAGAGTTGAGGGGGGGTGTAATCTTCACAGTCCTCAACAATCAACAGCTTAGTGGTTTAGTGCTCTCTGCGGAGGTCAAAGGTCACAAACACACAGTGAAGGTATCATCGTCAAATACACACATGGATAACATATTGTACACACTCACAGACACACACACACACTGAGGCTGCAGGTTTGAGAAGCAATCACAGAGAGATGAAGAGCAGCAGAGGAGGGAAAGAAAAAGTCAAATCAATAATCAATACAGTGTCGGACCAGATTTAAAGAGAATCATCCTCAGGAAACGAATCTTCTATTTTTAACAAACGCTCAGTGTTTGTTGAGATGAAGATGAACCAGACGACGGAGGAGAGCAGCAATGAAACGTCCGAGAGAGACGAGCCTCCAACCGAGTGACGGAGCGACTGCAGCGGCGGAGGTGAAGAGAATCGAGAGATGATGAAGTGATGGTGAGGAGAGGAAGAGGAGGAAAACCAAGAGGAAGGGCGAAGAGATAATAAACAGCAGCTTCTTTCATATCATGTCACTTCATCATTTTATTGTTATTCCTACTGTTGACACACATTTCCTGTTTGTGTGTGTCTGTGTGTGTCTCTCACTCTCTCTTTGTGTGTCTATGTGTGTGTGTGTGTGTGTGTGTGTCTGTGTGTGTCTGTGTGTCTGTGTGTCTGTGTGTGTGTGCGTGTGTCTCTGTGTGTGTGTGTGTGTCTCTCTCTCTCTCTCTCTGTGTGTGTGTGTGTTTGCGTGTGTGTCTCTCTCTCTCTCTCTCTCTCTCTGTGTGTGTGTGTGTGTTTGCGTGTGTCTCTCTCTCTCTCTCTCCCTGTGTGTGTGTGTGTGTGTGTGTGTGTGTGTGTGTGTGTGTGTGTGTCTGTGTGTGTGTGCGTGTGTCTCTCTGTGTGTGGGTGTGTGTGTGTGTGTGTGTCTCTCTCTCTCTCTCTGTGTGTGTGTGTGTTTGCGTGTGTGTCTCTCTCTCTCTGTCCCTGTGTGTGGGTCTCTGTGTATGTGTGTGTGTCTCTCTCTCTCCGTGTGTGTGTGTGTGTGTGTCTGTGTGTGTGTATGACTCAATAAAACAGATATATCTGTTTTCTCTTTTAACACTTTCACTCTAATCAGTTCATTTCATCTCTTTCATTTATTTTCTAATAAAAAACACTTGTTTACTTGTTGATTTATTCAAAAATAAAATTTGAAAATAAATTGAAATGATAACAAGAAAAAAAATTCACATTGAGGTGTCTGTTGTCATGGCAACAACATTGTCTCTGACCACTTTGAAGACGGAGAAATAAAACGTCCCAGATCCGATTGTTGGTTCGTGTCTCATCATTTACATGTTTGTGTGTCATCCTGCTGACACACACACAAACACACAAACAACAAACAAAGTAACAAGACTCAGAAACATTAAAACTACAATCTAACAAGTGAACACACATATATACATATACAACTTTATCTTTTATGATCTTCTGAGTTTGTTTTGTTCTCATAGATGAGATGAGAATTGATCATGAATCAGATCGTGAACAGGAAATAAAGAACTTTAACTTCCAGGATGACGTGACCCCGTTCCAGCTCTCCAGAGGATGAACCTTTGACTTTGATGGGCTGTGACCTTTGCTCCAGGGCACGTTTACATGGAGTGATGTAGAATTCATGCAGACGGGGGGAGGAAGGAGGTGAAACCAGTTTGACCTCGTCAGGTCTCCCAGCAGAGGAGGAGGATTCTCCTCCTCTGCTGGGATCTGAGAAGATTCACTGGAGGGAAACTCAGCGAGGACACAGGAGGCATCAAGAGGATCCTCAAACACAAAGACTAGTTTAGTTAGAGAGCAGCCAAACAAACAAACAAACAAACAAACAAACAAACACATCAGTTCAACTGTTGTTAGAAAGAGAAAATAAATGAAGAAATAAAAGCTGATGAGTGAATACGATGATGTGAACAGAACCAAAAACTGTTTTAACTTTTAACGATTGTTCAAATAAATTCATGTAAAACCTTCATGCATGTGACACATATAAATTCTAAATGTAAACTTGTGTTTGTTCTGTGAGACAAACAAGAGATTAATGTTAAAAACCTTCTTCATCACAGCGGCTCCTCCTCTTCCTCCTCCTCAGGTCTGTTGGAGCAAAAACTCATTAACCTCAAGAGGAACCGTCAACAGAGAAATTAACCTGTTATTCCTCCTGAAGGTTTCTAATCACAAACACACACACACACACACATACACACGCACACACACACACACACACACACACACACACACACACACACACACACACACAGCTCCATGAAGAGATGATGGTCTCACTCTGCTGCAGAGGAAGTGGACCTCAGAGCTTCAACATCTGCCGGACAGATGTTAGAGCAGCGTGTTCATGAACATGGCGTCACAGTCACATGTTACACTGACACACGTGTGTTGAGGATCATCACAAATCACATGATGACCTCTCCACACAGTGAGAACTGGAGCCTGTCAGGAACTGACTCTGTCAAACATTTCTGATCCTGAAGTCACAAAGAACTGAGACGGGCTTGAACAGGAAGTGACATCATCATGTTGAGACAAGTGTCTCCACAAAATAACACAAACTGTTCAACACAACAGGTCCAAAATGTCCACTGTCTTCAGGACATCGTCTCTCAGACACTTTCTTTCCCTTGTCTCTGCTGGGAACCTCCCATCATCAATTATTTCCCAGCATGCAGCTGTTCCCAGTGGCCTGCTACAGTCTCCCCCTGGTGGTTGTTCTGAGGTGGTGGTCGAGAACGTACAACAAGAATCTTCATCTACGTTTGTATAAAACGTCCTCGGGTCAGTTTTCTATTAAATATGGTAAAATGTTTATTAAACAGTTTCCTCAGAGACTTAAAGATGCTCTGCTCTTCATCGACTCTTCTTCATTCTGTAAATGTCTCATTCACTTTTCTTCTGCTGGTTTCCATTATGTCAAACTGGTGATTTTGTTCTTTTACCTGCACCAAGGACGAGATGTTTCCACCAGTTTGTTTGAAGAGGAAAGAAAAGCTGAGTCATGATTCCAGTGAAGTCGGTGGAAGGATGTTTATTGAGCATTAAAGCAGAGACAAGTAGAAACAGAACTTTTCTCTCTGAGATGTTTTTCTTCTCGTTACATCTGGTTTGTCACAGAGGAAATGATCCATGTGTTTGACTCATAGACTGAATATAAAGGCTTTGACTGGGATGTGCTGCTGTTATACTGCAGCGCCACCTGTGGGTCAAAAGTAGAAAAGCCACCACCGCTCTGCACCTGATGCAGAAATGAAAACGTCCCATTTTTAAGTCCAGAGTTTTGATCTTTTGTGTCAAAGACAAAACTCTGATTTTAAACTCAAAGTGATTTGATTGTGTTGAACTTTGTGTTGAACTAAATCAATTTGTGACGTGAATCCAGGAACTTTAAGATCATAAACAAACATATACACAGAATGTGGTTCTACACACATGGAGACACACTGAGGGACAAAGGTGGACAATAATAAAGACAAACTTAAACACACTGTATCTGACTCTTTATAGAGGGTTTATATATTCTGCTTGTGTTGTGTCATTTCAATAAACACATTCTTCATGTGAATAAACACAATCGGGGCAGGAAGGTTGCTGGTTTGAATCCGGTTCAGATGGGGTCTTCCTGTGTGGAGTCTGCATGTTCTCCCCGTGTTTTCTCCAGGTGCTCCGGCTTCATCTCACAAACACATGCAGATTAGGGGTTGTGTAGATTGGAGACTACACACAAGCTGCTGCTGCTTCAGCCTCTGGATCCTCAGGACACAGCTCAGCCTCCGTCCACACACACTGTCCTCTTCACACTCACCTCCACCTGTTGAGAGAAGAAGACATCAGTGTCACAGAGACTCACTTCATCAGCTGTGAGTCAGTGATGCAGCTCATCCAGTAGAAAGAGCAGCAGGGACTTCAGTCCTGTTCAGAGGTGGAGCAGCTTCCTCTCTGCTTCATGTTCACGTGTTGGAATGAACACGCTAAGAGCTCAGTGTGTGTCCTCTGCATGTCAAAGTGCAGAGTGGACACCTGAGAGGTGGATTTACTGCTGTTACAGGTGAAGCCATGTTTCACTGTGTGTTGATGAACATCTGCTTCTGACAAACTGGGACCAGAGGAGACAGATGGACCTCAGCAGAGGTTCTGCTCTGTATAAAGAGCTCCTGGTTACCATGTGATGAGGAGAGGCTTCAGTCCCACTGATCTCAGAGCTGTGACAAAGATCCACCTGATCAGTTCTTCACTGATGAAGTGAGAGGACAAACTGTCTCAGATCAGATGAAGACCACACCGTCTCTGTCCCTCGTGTGAGGCTGTCAGCTGTGGTCCAGCTTGTGTAAGTTACAGCGCCCCCTGGTGGCATCTGGTCAAAATATATTACGTGACCACGACATAATAACGTGTGAACGAGATAAATAACTCGAGGCCACGAGATCTGAATCTGTTGTTTACTAACAAGACGAGTGGAAGACAAGAAGACACACACTGTCTCACTGTCTCTTTGGACACACACTGTCTCACTGTCTCTGAGGACATACACTGTCTCCAGGAAGCTGAGGTCATCTGGTGTTTTGGGGACAGGATGAGTCTGGAGAAATTGAGATGTTCTGGGTGAGTTAGAGATCAACTGAACCAACCAGACGTTGATTTAAACTTCCCTTATCCGTCCCTTTAAGGAGAGTGAGCACCACACAACAGTGTAGAGTCACTGTGGTCAGTGGGCGGAGCTTCTATACTGGTTGATCTCCAACTTAACCTGGAGCAGGTTAGCTGTCATCAGAAGTTACCATGGTGATTGACCTGGTTAAGAAGTGGACGAGCTTCGTAGAACTGAAAAAACTAAACCTGAAGTTAACCTGATAACCACAAATCCTGCTTGGTAGCACAGACCCTGGATCTGTGATACTGACTGTGTTTAGTAACATACTGATGAAAGCAGCGTGGACTGACTCCAACCATCTACTGACCTCAGAGTCTCCAGTCGACAGGTTGGACTCTGCTGTAGATCAAGAAGCTCCTTCACTCCTGAGTCCTGCAGCCTGTTTCTTCTCAGATCCAGTTCTCTCAGATGAGAGGGGTTTGACCTCAGAGCTGAAGCCAGAGAAGAACAGCTGATCTCTGTCAGACTGCAGCGAAACAATCTGGATAAAGAATAAAACTGTAAATTAAACTGAGTTCATGTGTGAAAATAACAGACACATATTCATGTGAGCACAGACTAATAACATGGAAGATAAATATGAAATCAGACATGTTGGACTAAAAACGAGTCCTGATTCAGAACAAATAGATTATTTGGACCCGGTCTCTGTCCTGCAGATCAGTTTAGGAAATCCAGAACTAAACTCAGTGTTTTAACAAGTAGCTGAATATTTAAAATGTCACAGATTCATTAATTAATGATTTCATCTTATGTATGAATGTGGATTATGTTAAATTAAAATTTAATTAGATACATTGTGTATAAATGCTGTTTATAGATATGAGATCTACAAAAGTCAGTCAGTGAACTGACCTCAGAGTCTCCAGTCGACAGGT
Source organism: Pleuronectes platessa (assembly GCF_947347685.1). Taxonomy (NCBI): domain Eukaryota; kingdom Metazoa; phylum Chordata; class Actinopteri; order Pleuronectiformes; family Pleuronectidae; genus Pleuronectes; species Pleuronectes platessa. Next base: position 1,117,360 of record NC_070631.1, read on the forward strand.
TGGACTCTGTAGAAAACCACACAGCTCCTTCACTCCTGAGTCCTGCAGGTCGTTGTTGTTACTCAGATCCAGTTCTCTCAGATGAGAGGGGTTTGACCTCAGAGCTGAAGCCAGAGAAGAACAGCTGATCTCTGTCAGACTGCAGTGCTCGAACCTGGATAAAGAAATATGAATATTAGAATGTGTCCTCCTGTTGTTGTGGATCGTCATCATGTCAACACAGACTCTCTACATGCTGCTGACCTCAGTCCAGTCTGTGACCTGAAGATAAATATCAGATCAGACATGTTGGACCATTGTTTCATTCATCAGCTTCTTCTCTGTGTGTTGGTCACTGAGCAGGTTTGTGTAATTAAACACTGTTTAAAGTAGGGATGACTCCTGATGTCACTTCCTGTTTGTTTCTATACTTATCAACTGTCCAACGTGTTTCAATAAGAATGTGTCTTATTTTGAAAACCTGAGGAGGACGAGTGCTCGGCCTCAGTCCACATGTTATTTACTGACACTTTCTTAGTGATCAGGAGCAGGTGAGTGCAGGTGAATGGAGTTGATGAGGTGGACGTGACTGACAGGCTGGGTGAGGGACAGATGACTGAGGAACTCCCGCGAAATGTTGTGGTTCCTCTATGTCAGAAACTATACGCTAGAGTGCGTCGAATGGGATTACGACCAGAATTGACGTCAAAGTCAATCTACATGGCATAGCCCACCCCCGCGGAGATCTAGTGGAGGAGGAGACCGGGTTACATTACGAGCCACAGCACCCTCCTCAGCTCGAGGCGGCGGGTGTTAGCTGGGAAGCTGGCCGAGGGGGGACGCTAACCAGACGGTGAGCGGGGTGAGAGGCAGAGATCTGGCCGAGAAGCACAGCCTTTGGTCGGGGTAAGTCACGAGCCAAAGCCCCTTCCTCAGCTCGGGCTCGCTGGGTGATGTCATCGGGCTGCTGGCTCCATGTCAGCGGCTCGCTTCTGGTGGACGTGTCGGTGTTTGTTTACGGTTAGCAGCAGCCGCCTGACTGATCTCCCCACGGACAGGGGAGCGTTGACAGTGCGTGTCTCGTGTCGCAGTGAGTGTCTTCAACTAGAAAAGCTGTTGTTTTGTTTCGGTAATTGACGGTGGCGTGTAAACTGTCTGCCCGCTGCCGCCGACGCCGGCCGGCGTTGCCGCTGCTCGGTGGCGGGTTGGAACCCGGCTGTACCCGGGCGGCTCACTGCGAGGCTGGTGGTGCTCCCGCTGACTTCACACACCTGACAGCCGGACACGTCTCACCGGCTCAGGGTTCCCCACGTCTGCAGGGTATGTCTCATTTTCATCATTGATCATTATCGATCTGTGACAAATCTCCAGCCTGTGTGTCCCTCTGCGGTTAGCAGCAGCGGGCTAACGCTAGTTTGTTGTTAGTTTGTGTTTAAAGTTACGGCACTTTCTGGAATGGCTGCTTGTGAACGTTTTTACAGCAGTACTGCATGTGGAACCCCGGCCGGGAAGCATCGGATTGGGAGAGATCCCATTTCGGGTCCGGAGTGGAGGACCAATGCTCTCGGAGTCGTAGCTTGTGTGTGTGTCGCCCCGGTTGAAACAGCAGGTATAACTTAAAACAGCTGTTTGTGGAGCTTTGTTAGAAAATAGCACCAGAACATGTTCCAGGACCCCCCCCCCCCCCGGTCTCCGGCTGCATTGTACCCGTGCTTTGGTGCTTGCTCAGCGGATAGCCTCTCCTGTGATGCCCGGGCGGCGAAGCGGAGGAGGAGGAGGGGGGGAGAGAGCTGCGCCTTATAACTTTTGTGGCCTGTACAGATTTGCTCCACGCACCCCGAGCTGCACGCACCGGTGCCGGTCACCATTAGCTCGTTGTCACCTCCGTTGCTCAATAAACTCATACCCGGGGTTTTAAGTGCATTTCGCCGCAAAAGTTGCAGCAGTGTTAGCCTCCAGAGCTGTAGCCCCTCCACGATCCGTGTGTGTGTGCATGTGTGCGCTCAGAATATATGCTCTGTATGAATAGATATACACATACAATTATATAGTGTATACACGCATATCTAATGCATGTATTTAAATAATGTACATCTTTATGGTGGAGGTGGGTAGATTACTTTATTCATCCCCGAAGGGAAATTAAGTCCTCATAGCAGCCGGTACATTGGATACAATAAAATACAACACAATAGAATAAAATAAAAAACATTGAGGTAGAAAGAATAAAAACAGAAACACAAGATAAATAGGTAGATAAGGTGCAGTGGCGAGATGATGGTAATAGTACTGATATGATGGTAATGTTATTGTTAGACAGTATATAAAAATAGTACAGTATATATAGTATATAATATAACATAATATATATTTATATATGATAGTCATTATACCAATATAATAGCAGCATATAGTAATAATGGCAGCAACAGTATATATAATAATAATAGTAAATATAATAATAATAACATGTACACATGTATAAATATGTGTATATAGACTTATATATACAAATAATATACAAAGAGTATGATATAATATGATATGATATATAGTAGAGGTATAAATATAAGTATTTGACTATACAATAGATAATGTAATGTACTATGAGTGTAAGAATATGTAGACAGAGTGTGCAAAAGACAATATTATTGTATAAAATGATACATAATATCAATATGGTTTATATTAACACATATCACATATGATGTGAAGTAAGTGTTCAGTATATGGAGCGGAGTGTTGTACAGGGTACACAGTGAAGGAGACAGGTCTGTTTAGATCAGTTCAGTGATGGTGGCTCTGACAGAGGTAGAGGAGTTGTGTAGTCTTATTGCAGTTGGGAGGAACGACTTCCTGTATCGTTCCTTAGAGCAGCGGGTTGAATGAGTCTGTGGCTGAAGCTGCTCCTTAGCTTGTCCAGTGTTTTGTGGAGGGGGTGAGAGGGATTGTCCATGATTGCCAGCAGTTTTGCCAGCATCCTGTCCTCCACCACCTCCTCCAGGGTGACAAGCTTAGAGCCAACCACAGACTCCGCCTTCCTGAGGAGTTTTTTCAGTTTGTTGGCGTCCTTAGCCTTGATGCCCGCACCCCAGGACACCACAGCAAAGAAGATGGTGCTCGCCACAACAGACTTGTAGAACATCTGCAGCATCTTGTTGCAGACATTGAAGGACCTGAGCCTCCTCAGGAAATAAAGCCGGCTCAGGCCCTTCTTGTAGACGGCCTCTGTGTTGGTGGACCAGTCCAGTTTATTGTCCAGTGTGACACCCAGGTACTTGTATTCAGGGACCACCTCCACATCCGTCCCACCGATGCAGACAGGAGAGGGCAGGGGCTTGTTCCTCCTGAAGTCCACCACCATCTCCCTCGTCTTCTTCACGTTGAGCTGCATGCGGTTCTCCCCACACCACTTCACAAAGCGGTCAACCAGGTCCTTGTAATCCCCCCCCCCCCCCCCCGCCCTCAACACACCCCACAATGGCTGTGTCATCAGAGAACTTCTGCAGATGACACGTCTCAGTGCAGTGCTTAAAGTCAGCAGTGTATGTGGTGAAGAGGAAGGGGGACAGCACAGTTCCCTGGGGGGCCCCGATGTTACTGATCAGATGATCAGACACACAGTTCTGTAATCTCACAAACTGTGGTCTGCCCGTCAGATAGTCATCGACCCAAGTGATGAGGGGAGCACTCACCTGCGTGTCCTCCAGTTTGGCCTTCAGCAGTCTGGGCTGGATGGTGTTGAAGGCGCTGGAGAAGTCGAAAAACATGATCCGGACTGAGTTGTTGGGTCTGTCCAGGGAGGAGTAAGCCTTCTGCAGCAGGTAGATGATTGCATCATCAACCCCAACATGGGGCTGATATGCAAACTGCAGGGGGTCTTGTGATGGGCACACCAGCGGTCTGAGGTGGGCCAGGACCAGTCTGTAGCTCGGAGAAGCAGTAGAGGCAGTCGTAGAGGCAGTGGAGGGTCCGCTGGGGGTGGGGGGGTTGGAGTTGAACCTATTGAAGAACGTGTTCAGCTAGTTCGCACGCCGTTCATTCCCAGCTGCTCCCCCACCTCTCCTCTGGAAGCCGGTGATCTCCTTCATCCCACTCCAGACGTCCTTGGTGTTGTCCTCCAGTTTGTGCTCCAGTTTTCTTCTGAAGTTGTCCTTGCTCTCCCTGATGCTGCGCTTGAGCTCCCTTTGTACCCATTTGAGTTCTGCTCTGTCCCGTGATCTAAAGGCCCTCTTCTTCTCGTTGAGAAGGGCCTTCAGGTTGCTTGTTACCCACGGCTTGTTATTTGGGTAACAGCGGACCTCTTTAGTGGGGATGGTGTTGTCTATGCAGAACCCAATGTACTCAGAGACACAGTCAGTCAGGCCTTCAATGTCCTCACCATGTGGCTCATACAGAGCATCCCAGTCTGTGGCCTCCAGCGCCCCACGCAGTGTTTCCATGGCCTCATCAGACCATTTCCTCACTGTCCTCACTGTGACTGGGTGCTGCTGAACCACAGGCTTGTATGATGGTGAGAGCAGGACTAGATTGGGGTCTGACCTGCCCAGTGGTGGTAGGGCAGTGGAGCTGTATGCATCCTTAACATTTGCATACAGCAGGTCCAAAGTCAGTGACCTAAAATGATTTTAACAACCTTAAATATGCTAAGGGGAGATTTAAGACGTGAAACTGTATGTGTGTGTGTGTCTGTTTGTGTGTGTTTGTCGGGGGTGGGGCGGTGAGGGGGGGGGGGGGGCGGGGCACTAAAAACAGGTCAATCTGAGGAAGGCTGTTTTAGACAGGGTAAAAAGGGTGCTGTTTTAAATTATCCTTGTGGAATTTTGACCAAAAAATGTTACAGACATTTCATTAAGACCCCAAGGAGCCATATCAACTGTGGTCAAATGGGCATAATATGTCCCCTTTAAATAAATAATGACCCAATAAGAAAGAAAGTCTGAAAAGTGAACAAGGATTTAAGGACCTCAGAGTCTCCAGTCGACAGTTTGGATTCTCCAGTCCAGAACACATCAGCTTCACTTCTGGATCCTTCAGAGAGTCTCCTCTCAGAACCAGTTCTCTCAGATGTGAGGGGTCTGACTTCAGAGCTGAGGCCACGACTTCCCAGTGAGTCTCTAAGAGTCGACAACCACCGAGTCTGTAATTAAAGAAAATATCAAATCTGTGAGAAATAATCAGGAAACACAACATTCATACAAAACTTGATCATGTGACCCTCACCCTGGTAAATCCCCTTTTTGTTAAAAACTCCTCAAGAGAATCCTTTCTGATTTGGCACAAGCGTTCATTCAGACTAACAGAGGAACTCATTAGATTCAGGTGGTCAGAGGTCAAAGGTCAAGGTCACACAACATGTTCAACATGATATCTCAAGTCTGTCTTCATGGAATTTCTTCACATTTTGACTCAAAGACAAACTGATTAGATTTCAGTGACCTCATATTGTTGTGATAACATTAAATTAATCAGAAATACACTCTTTACATTGCTAATGTGGTAAATGACTATTCTAGGTGGAAACGTCTGGTTTTAATGAAATATCTACATAGGTGTATAGAGGCCCATTTCCAGCAACTATCACTCCAGTGTGCTAATGGTACATTGTGTTTGCTAATCACCTTAGAAGACTAATGGCTGATTAGAAAATCTTTGAAAAACCTTGTGCAATTATGTGAGCACAGCTGAAAACTATTTAGCTGGTGAGAGAAGCTATAAAACTGGCCTTCCTTTGAGCTAGTTGAGTATCTGGAGCATCACATGTGTGGGTTCGATTACTCTCTCAAAATGGCCAGAAAAAGAGAACTTGCATGTCAAACTCGCCAGTCTAGTCTTGTTAGTTCTTGTAAGTTCTTAGAAATGAACGTTTTTCCTTGCGAGGAATCGCGAAAAAACTGAAAATTTCCTACAGCGGTGTGAACTACTCCCTTCAGAGAACAGCACAAACGGGCTCTTACCAGAGTAGAAAGAGAAGTGGGAGGCCCCGGTGCACAACTCAGCAAGAAGACAAGTATATTAGAGTCTCTAGTTTGAGAAATAGACCCCTCACAGGTCCTCAACTGGCAGCTTCTTTAAATGGTACCAGCAAAATGCCAGTGTCAACGTCTACAGCGAAGAGGCGACTCCGGGATGCTGCTGGCCTTCTAAGCAGAGTGGCAAAGAAAAAGCCATATCTGACACTGGCCACTAAAAAGAAAAGATTGATATTGGCAAAAGAACACAAACATTGGACAGAGGAAGATTGGAACAAAGTGTTATTGACAGACGAATCAAAGTTTGAGGTGTTAGGATCACACAGAAGAACAGGTGAGACACAAAACAGGTGAAAAGATGCTGGAAGAGTCCTGACGCCATCTGTCCAGCATGGTGGAGGTCATGTGATGGTCTGGGGCTGCTTTGGTGCTGGTAAAGTGGGAGATTTGTTCAAGGTAAAAGGGATTTTAAATAAGGAAGGATATCACTCCATGTTGCAACGCCATGCCATACCCTGTGGACTGCGCTTGATTGGAGCCAATGTCCTCCTACAACAGGACAATGACCCAAAGCACACCTCCACATTATTAAAGGACTATTTAGGGAAGAAGCAGGCAGCTGGTGAGCTGTCTGTAATGGAGTGACCAGTGCAGTCACCAGATCTCAACCCATTGAGCTGTTGTGGGAGGAGCTTGACTGTATGGTACGCAAGAAGTGCCCATCAAGCCAATCCAACTGGTGGGAGGAGCTTCAGGAAGCGTGGGGTGAAATTTCTACAGATTACCTCAACAAATTAACAGCTAGAATGCCAAAGGTCTGCAATGCTGTGATTAATTGAAGAACAAAATTAATATTTCAAATAAAAATCATTATTTCTAACCTTGTCAATGTCTTGACTATATTTTCTATTCATTTTGCAACTCATTAAATAAAAGTGTGAGTTTTCATGGAAAACACGAAATTGTCTGGGTGACCCCAAACTTTTGAACGGTAATGTATATATATACAGTATACACAATAATCTCACTTGCACCTCACATGGTCATATGTGTGAACCCTAAAACTGCAGCACAGGGATCACATTGGGTTTCACTTTCCACCTCTTATCAAGTTCTTCTCATATGTACATGCACGCACACACACACACACACACACACACACACACACAAACACACACACAAACACGCACGAACACACATTTACACACACACACGCACACACATGCACACACACATTTACACATTTGACACACGCACGCACACACACAAACACACACAGGTGGTGGACTAGTGGGAGAAAGTTGGACTGTGGAGAAAATCTGACGGTGGTTCGAATCCACGGAGTGACAACAACAAAAACAACATACCTGGACGGACAACATCTGGACAACACCTGGATCTGTTCCATAATGTCAAAGTACCTACCCCACCCCACTGTCTAAGTGCCCCTGAGCAAGGCACTTTACTCCCCTAACACCTGCTCCCCGGGGCGCCGTGAATGGCTGCCCACTGCTCTGTGTGTCCTCCTGTGTACACCAGATAAATATCTTATCTTACACGCGCACACACACTGAGTGTATTTGAAGAACAACTCATCTCCACTGATTGAACATGTTATTGATCATGTCTGGACTCACACAGCCTTCTTGCAGTTCCTCACAGCTGGGATCAGTCTCAGTCGACCCTGGTCTGATGTGTTGAACTCCCTCAGGTCCAACTCATCCAGAACCTCCTCTGACATCTGCAGCATGTAGGCCAGAGCTGAGCAGTGGATCTCAGAGAGTTTCTCCTCTGATCTGTTCTCTGACGTCAGGAACTGTTTCATCTGCTGATGAACTGAGTGGTCGTTCATCTCAGTCAGACAGTGGAAGATGTTGATGCTTCTGTCAGGAGAAATGCCACGACTCTCCATCTCCTTCAGGTTGTTGATGACTCTCTGGATGATCTCTGGATTGTTCCCTGTCCGACCCAGCAGGCCTCCTAAGACTCTCTGGTTGGACTCCAGACTGAGGCCGTGAAGGAAGCGAACAAACAGGTCCAGATGACCATTTGTACTGGTGAGGGATTTCTCCATGGTTCTCTTTAGGAGGTCATCCAGGGAGAAGGTACTGTCTGTGTCCACATATGTTCTCAAGAAGTTGTTGAGTTCTTCTGTGTTCTTCTCGGTGTAACAGTGGAACATGTAGACTGCAGCCAGAAACTCCTGAATGCTCAGATGAACAAAGCAGTAGACTGATTTCTGGAAGATCACACACTCTCTTCTGAAGATCTCAGTACAAACTCCTGAGTACACCGAGGCCTCTGTGACATTAAGACCACACCGCTCCAGGTCTTCTTGGTAGAACATGATGTTTCCTTCCTCCAGATGTTTAAGTGCCAGCCTCCCCAGCTTCAGGAGAACGTCCCTGTCAGCCTCCGTCAGCTGCTGTGGAGTCGTCTCATGTTCCTCACCGTACTTGTTGTTCTTCCTCTTTGTCTGAACCAGCAGGAAGTGTGAGTACAGGTCCGTCAGGGTCTTGGGCAGCTCTCCTCTCTGGTCTGTGGTCAACATGTGCTCCAGAACTGTGGCACTGATCCAGCAGAAGACTGGGATTTGACACATGATGTGGAGGCTCCTGGACGTCTTGATGTGTGAGATGATTCTGCTGCACAGCTCTTCATCACTGAACCTCCTCCTGAAGTACTCCTCCTTCTGGGCGTCAGTGAAGCCTCGTACTTCTGTGACCCTGTCAACACATGTAGGAGGGATCTGATTGGCCGCCGCAGGTCTTGAGGTTATCCAGACGAGAGCCGAGGGAAGCAGATTCCCCCGGATGAGGTTTGTCAGCAGCACGTTGACTGATGACCTCTGTGTGACCTCAGACACAAGCTCCCTGTGGTTGAAGTCCAGAGAAGGTCTGCTTTCATCCAGGCCGTCAAAGATGAACAAAGGTTTACAGACAGCGAGCGTCTCTGCCGTGAGCTTCTGTAACGCTGGATGGAAAACATGGAGCAGCGTGAGAAGACTGTGCTGCTGGTCCTTCACCAGGTTCAGCTCCCTGAACGAAAGCACAGCCAGCAGACCCACATCCTGGTTCTCTAAACCCTCTGCCCAGTCCAGAGTGAACTTCTGCACCGAGAAGGTTTTTCCAACGCCAGCGACTCCGTTGGTCAGGACGACTCTGATGCTGCTCTGCTGGTCAGTGGAGGCTTTAAAGATGTCGTGGACCTTGATGGGAGTGTCCTGGAGGATCTTCTTCTTGGAAGCCGTCTCAAGCTGCCTCACCTCATGTTGAGTATTAACCTCTTCACTCTGTCCCTCTGTGATGTGGAGCTCAGTGTAGATCCTGTTGAGGAGGGTTCTACTTCCTGTTTCATCACTTCCTTCAGTCACATGATCACATCTCCTCCTCAGACTGAGCTTATGTTCATCTGAAACCTCCTGCAGACCACGATCTGCTGAAAGACAAGAAACAATGTGAGAGACAGAGAATCTGAGAATCTGCTGATTGTTTTCATCAGATCCAGAAAAACTACAGAAAATAAAAGCTTTTTAACTTTGTGCTTTTCTAACGATGTTAAATGTTGATGCTGTATGAAGGAACAAAATAAAACCACATGTGCTGTTGTCAGAAGTGAAGACATCAGCAGACACATGTACAGTGCTGCTCTGACCGGCTGTCTGACCTCCAGCTCCTGTTCTGGATCTTTTTCCACACTGGGGACAGGAGGAGTGTCCTGAAGAACCAGACTGGTCCCAGTATGAGGTGATGCACTGTCTGCAGAACCAGTGTCCACAGCTGGTGGAGACTGGATCCTTCAGGACGTCCTGACACGAAGCACAGCAGGACGACTGCTCCTCCTCAGAAACATGACTCCTCTTCCTCTCCCTGTGAAGACATGTCCTGATAACTCACATGTCTCAGTCACAGGTTGTCATCACTTCTGTCAAGGAGGTTTTGTGTTCACCCAGTATGTTTGTGTGTTGGTTGGTTCGTTAGTGGGATTTTACAACAAGATTACCAGTAAACTTGGTGGAAGGTTGTGGTCTGTGAACCAGATCGGGGGGGTCCTCTTTCACAGACATGTTCAGAGGACTGATGTTTACCAGTGTGTGGAATTTGGTGCAGATCCAAATCCAAATGAGTCTCTAGTGGATTTCAAAGTGGTTTCATAAGGAGCGTGTTGGTTCTTGGTGGAGGTCTGAGCTCTTTGAGTGATTCTGAGAGATTAGTCACCAACTTCAATGAAGCTGTGTCCTAATGCAGGGGCCACACTAGAGGAGACTAGATCCTCTTCAGAGCAGGTCCCAGTAGAAACAGTCTCTTACTCTGTGTGTGAGGGTCCAGGTTCATTACTGAAGTTTAGAGGCTCTGCTTTGGACCAGTCACTCTTCAGAGACAGACAGCTGGACCCTGGAGACTCTGCTCTCAGTCTGTGGTCCTGACCTCTGCAAACACAAACATGTTTTATTCAGAACACATCATTCACTGGTTCATTCTCTGAGGATTCAGTTTGGAGCTTCACATCTTTGTAGCAGGTCTCTTACTTTGTGGTTGAGGGTCCAACTTGCTCTGAAGTGTCCTCGTCCATGTTGCACCGGCTGCGGCTCAGTTGTGGTTCAGTCCACGCTGCTCTTCTAGATATTCAAGGTCTGGTCTATTTCCTCTGGTTCTACGCTCAGTTTACAGCAGAACACAGTGAAATGATCTTTCACACCAGTTTCAATGTTTATCTGTTGAAAACGTCACAAACACAAATATTTGCAACACTTCCTGTAGCAGACCCATTTCAAAATAAAAGCACTTTCACTTTAAAAGCGTTTCTGTCGACTAAATCAAATAATTTATTTTTAAATGTTTTTATTGTGAAGTAGATGCAGGGCTTCATAGTTTGTAGTACTGGTTTTTATTTGAGTACACAAAACTTCTTATATACAAGGAAATACAGTGATCACATCAGAAACCTCAGGAAGGACAAGAGTCTCTCTCTCTCTCTCTCTCTCTCTCTCTCTTTGTGTTGATGTACTACGGTAAGCGAATTGTGTCACTTCCTGTTTTCCTGAGCTCACAGGAATCAGGACGAACAAGTTCAAGAAACACACCCAAAACATTCCCAGCAAGGACACACACACACACACACACACACACACACTCACACACACACACACACACACACACACACACACACACACACACTCTCTCAGGTGACTGTAACATATGATTTTGAAAACACGTTGTGTTATTAAACACTTGATGAACAGATGAAGATAAAAAGTGAAGCTGTGAGTTAACTCTGTTAATTAGTCCTTTGAAGTCTCTTTGATCCAGACCTGCTGTTCACATCTGTCTCTGGGATCTGATCACATGACGTCTGTCACCAGGTGTGAACTGACAAACTTAGAGTCATGTGAACAGCAGACGGATGTTAACAGCAGGTGTGAGAGTGAGACAGTGAAACTTTCAGAAAGTTGTGTTCACACTCACCTGCTCACTTTCCTTCCTTCTGCTCGTCCAGGTGAAAATGGAGTCTGACCGCTCCCTGTTCTCATTCTCTCCTCCCTGTTGAACCAGTTCACTCTTGAAACCACCCAGTTCAAAGCCCAGTTCATACCCATGAAGATGAACTGGTTCACAGTTCATGTTTTATTGTGATGTTATGATGTAGATAACAAACTGAGGATCATGTATTCAGTTAATAATGGATGGTGTGGGATCCTGAATCCAGATCTTCACTTTCACTCTGAGTCCTGACTGGGAGCGTCTACTGGGACTGAGCCGTCCAATGAGATTCATCATGATGTTTAAATGAGCCTCAGAAACTCTGGAGTCAAACACGTCCAGTCAGAGTGTTGGTTTATAGATCTACAGAAATACAGCTGCATTGTGATCATCATTTGACCGTTGTGTATTTCAATAACTGCTGAGATTTGCATCCCCTTCTTTTCTCTGACTAGACGAGTGTTCGATGTATAAAATGATCCAAGTGGAAACAGTACCAGTGTTTGACCACATGGTGTCAGCAAAGAGCCAGAGTACCTGGCTGCAGACAAACTGGTTTTCCCATCAAGTCTAAACTGAATGAACTGGAATTCCACTAAAACTGATGTGAGTGTAAATTCTATTTCACAGAAAACTTGACCAAAGCAGAAGAGACAGCTTCACAGAGACAAACCACAAACGTCTCAAATCAACATCGAGCAGAGAAACCACATGTGATCAGCCATTCTGTTCTAAACTCTTGTGATTATGTTTTCACTTTTTAATATCTAATAAATCATCAGACTAATACAAATGAAATCAACAAATACTAAAACTCTAACTTTTAGTGAACATTCCCAAATTGTTCAGGTTTCATTTGAAAAATTCAGAGTTATTAACACCAATCTATGGATCTGGAAGCCGAGGATCATATGTAATATCATCTTTTCATTGGATTTATTTGACATGTAAGTTGTCATTTAGGGTTTTATTCACATACAGTATGAAACAAGTTTATCTCAAAGCTTATTGGAGAATCGTGACATTAAAAAAAAAGTTTTTATTTGCTTCAAAGAAAAAAACACGTTTGTTTAAGTATAAACACAAAATACTAAACTCTAACACATCAAGGAAGAAAACCATAGAAAATAGAGTTCTTTAATATACATCGTCGTGAATAATAATTATTAGTTACATGGAAGAACTGATAAGATGCACATACCAGGTATTTTCAAGCAAGGTCCATTTCATGTGTGCGTCTCCACTCAGGCCTTTAACCCACCCACTGTAGTTGTTAATGTTATCCCACTGTATCAGAGCAGTTATTATCACGTTGTCTATAATGCTGGAACCCTTTTTAAATGCATGTGCAGATCATATCTAACAACAGTAATGATTTTTTGTCTCCTACATCAAGCAGGTGTCATTAGATTCACCAGATTGTGTCAGTGTGAAGACACCTTCAGGACCTGTACACGTGTAGGTGTGTGTTTGAGATGGATATTATTGGGTTTGCATGATTGTTTATGTGAGAGTCATGTTTGAACGATGTCTGCTCCACCTGCTGCCCCAGAACTACTCCACCAGACGCGTTCCCTCCTCCGTCACTGCCCAGATCCTGCTGCTCCGCCCCCTCGTCTCCGGAGTCCAGCTCTTCAGGAGACATGTGAGAAGGTTCCTGCTGTGTTACGTCAGCACGAGCAACAACCAGCGGGAAGACGTCACCGTGTCCAACGTGAGGAGTA
>NC_070631.1:1135514-1140514 GCF_947347685.1 Pleuronectes platessa
TCTGCATGTCAAAGTGCAGAGTGGACACCTGAGAGGTGGATTTAATATGGCGACGCCTGCGAGCTAGTTCTGGCAGGCAACTCGAGCTGCGCTGCGCCAATCACGTGACATACATCATGTGACATACGTCAATCTCCACAACCATCTATAATACACACCCACCTTATCAGGTGGTCTATTTAACCAGAGAGACATTTCCCATCAACCCCTCTTGCTCGCACTGCTGCTGCAGTATGGCTACCTGTTGCTACAGTCCCTCCACCACCCCAGCATCCACCTGTAGGCTCCAACGGGGGTTACAAGTATTTGCTCATCACTCCCATCATTCCTGTGTAATCATATGGGGGAGTGATTAAGTTGGAGCCTAGACGCCAAACACTAAATCTGTTGTAATAAATATATTACATGATCAAACGTGAGTTGTCTGACAGAACTGCTGTTACAGGTGAAGCCATGTTTCACTGTGTGTTGATGAACATCTGCTTCTGACAAACTGGGACCAGAGGAGACAGATGGACCTCAGCAGAGGTTCTGCTCTGTATAAAGAGCTCCTGGTTACCATGTGATGAGGAGAGGCTTCAGTCCCACTGATCTCAGAGCTGTGACAAAGATCCACCTGATCAGTTCTTCACTGATGAAGTGAGAGGACAAACTGTCTCAGATCAGATGAAGACGACACCGTCTCTGTCCCTCGTGTGAGGCTGTCAGCTGTGGTCCAGCTTGTGTAAGTTACAGCGCCCCCTGGTGGCATCTGGTCAAAATATATTACGTGACCACGACATAATAACGTGTGAACGAGATAAATAACTCGAGGCCACGAGAACTAAATCTGTTGTTTACTAACAAGACGAGTGGAAGACAAGAAGACACACACTGTCTCCCTGTCTCTGAGGACACACACTGTCTCACTGACTCTGAGGACACACACACTGACTCTGAGGACACACACTGTCTCACTGTCTCTGAGGACACACACATGGACCTGTCTCCAGGAAGCTGAGGTCATCTGGTGTTTTGGGGACAGGATGAGTCTGGAGAAATTGAGATGTTCTGGGTGAGTTAGAGATCAACTGAACCAACCAGACGTTGATTTAAACTTCCCTTATCCGTCCCTTTAAGGAGAGTGTGCACCACACAACAGTGTAGAGTCACTGTGGTCAGTGGGCGGAGCTTCTATACGGGTTGATCTCCAACTTAACCTGGAGCAGGTTAGCTGTCATCAGAAGTTACCATGGTGATTGACCTGGTTAAGAAGTGGACGAGCTTCGTAGAACTGAAAAAACTAAACCTGAAGTTAACCTGATAACCACAAATCCTGCTTGGTAGCACAGACCCTGGATCTGTGACACTGACTGTGTTTAGTACCATACTGATGAAAGCAGCGTGGACTGACTCCAACCATCTACTGACCTCAGAGTCTCCAGTCGACAGGTTGGACTCTGCTGTAGATCAAGAAGCTCCTTCACTTCTGAGTCCTGCAGGTTGTTTCTACTCAGATCCAGTTCTCTCAGATGAGAGGGGTTTGACCTCAGAGCTGAAGCCAGAGAAGAACAGCTGATCTCTGACAGACTGCAGCGAAACAATCTGGATAAAGAATAAAACTTTGAATTAAACTGAGTTCATGTGTGAAAATAACAGACACATATTCATGTCAGCACAGACTCATAACATGGAAGATAAATATGAAATCAGACATGTTGGACTAAAAACGAGTCCTGATTCAGAACAAATAGATTATTTGGACCCGGTCTCTGTCCTGCAGATCAGTTTAGGAAATCCAGAACTAAACTCAGTGTTTTAACAAGTAGCTGAATATTTAAACTGTCACAGATTCATTAATTAATGATTTAAAGTTATGTATGAAGAGGAATTATGTTAAATTAGAAATAAATTAGATACATTGTGTATAAATGCTGTTTATAGATATGAGATCTACAAAAGTCAGTCAGTGAACTGACCTCAGAGTCTCCAGTCGACAGGTTGGACTCTGTAGAAAACCACACAGCTCCTTCACTCCTGAGTCCTGCAGGTTGTTGTCTCTCAGATCCAGTTCTCTCAGATGAGAGGGGTTTGACCTCAGAGCTGAAGCCAGAGAAGAACAGCTGATCTCTGACAGACTGCAGCCCTCCAACCTGGATAAAGAAATATGAATATTAGAATGTGTCCTCCTGTTGTTGTGGATCGTCATCATGTCAACACAGACTCTCAACATGCTGCTGACCTCAGTCCAGTCTGTGACCTGAAGATAAATATCAGATCAGACATGTTGGACCATTGTTTCATTCATCAGCTTCTTCTCTGTGTGTTGGTCACTGAGCAGGTTTGTGTAATTAAACACTGTTTAAAGTAGGGATGGCTCCTGATGTCACTTCCTGTTTGTTTCTATACTTATCAACTGCCAACGTGTTTCAATAAGAATGTGTCTTATTTTGAAAACCTGAGGAGGACGAGTGCTCGGCCTCAGTCCACATGTTATTTACTGAGACTTTCTAAGTGATCAGGAGCAGGTGAGTGCAGGTGAATGGAGTTGATGAGGTGGACGTGACTGACAGGCTGGGTGAGTGACAGATGACTGAGGGACAGTGAGCAGAGCAGAACTGAGACAATTTAAATAAATAATGACCCAATAAGAAAGAAAGTCTGAAAAGTGAAGAAGGATTTAAGGACCTCAGAGTCTCCAGTCGACAGTTTGGACTCTCCAGTCCAGAACACAGCAGCTTCACTCCTGAATCCTGCAGGTAGTTGATACTCAGATCCAGTTCTCTCAGATGTGAGGGGTCTGACTTCAGAGCTGAGGCCACGACTTCATAGTGAGTCTCTGAGAGTTCACACCAACTGAGTCTGTAATTAAAGAAAATATCAAATCTGTGAGAATTAAATCAGAAAACACAACATTCATACAAAACCTGATCATGATCAAAGACAGACAGGCACACACACACGCACACACACCCACACACCCACACACGCACACACAGACACACACACACACACACACACACATACAGACAGACACACACACACGCACACACACACGCACACACACAGACAGACACACACACACACACACACAGACACACACACACACACACACACACACACAGACAGACACACACACACACACACACACACACAGACAGACACACACACACGCACACACACACGCACACACACAGACAGACACACACACACACACACAGACACACACACACACACACACACACACACAGACAGACACACACACACACACACACAGACAGACACACACACACGCACACACACACGCACACACACAGACACACACACACACACACACACACACACACACACACAGACACACACACACACACACACACACACAGACACACACACACACACACACACACACACACACACAGAACATGTTATTGATCATGTCTGGACTCACTCAGCCTTCCTGCAGTTCCTCACAGCTGGGATCAGTCTCCATCGACCCTGGTCTGATGTGTTGAACTTCTTCAGGTTCAACTCATCCAGAACCTCCTCTGACATCTGCAGCATGTAGGCCAGAGCTGAGCAGTGGATCCCAGAGAGTTTCTCCTCTGATTTGTTCTCTGACGTCAGGAACTGTTTCATCTGCTGATGAACTGAGTGGTCGTTCATCTCAGTCAGACAGTGGAAGATGTTGATGCTTCTGTCAGGAGAACTGTCATCACTCTTCATCTCCTTCAGGTTGTTGATGACTCTCTGGATGATCTTTGGATTGTTCTCTGTCCGACCCAGCAGGCCTCCTAAGACTCTCTGGATGATATTTGGATTGTTCCCAGTCCGACCCAGCAGGCCTCCTAAGACTCTCTGGTTGGACTCCAGACTGAGGCCGTGAAGGAAGCGAACAAACAGGTCCAGATGACCATTTGTACTGGTGAGGGATTTCTCCATGGTTCTCTTCAGGAGGTCTTCCAGGGAGAAGGTACTGTCTGTGTCCACATATGTTCTCAAGAAGTTGTTGAGTTCTTCTGTGTTCCTCTCGGTGTAACAGTGGAACATGTAGACTGCAGCCAGAAACTCCTGAACGCTCAGATGAACAAAGCAGTAGACTGATTTCTGGAAGATCACACACTCTCTTCTGAAGATCTCAGTACAAACTCCTGAGTACACCGAGGCCTCTGTGACATTAAGACCACACTGCTCCAGGTCTTCTTGGTAGAACATGATGTTTCCTTCCTCCAGATGTTTAAGTGCCAGCCTCCCCAGCTTCAGGAGAACGTCCCTGTCAGCCTCCGTCAGCTGCTGTGGAGTCGTCTCATGTCCCTCACCGTACTTGTTGTTCTTTCTCTTGGTCTGAACCAGCAGGAAGTGTGAGTACAGGTCAGTCAGGGTCTTGGGCAGCTCTCCTCTCTGGTCTGTGGTCAACATGTGCTCCAGAACTGTAGCACTGATCCAGCAGAAGACTGGGATTTGACACATGATGTGGAGGCTCCTGGACGTCTTGATGTGTGAGATGATTCTGCTGCACAGCTCTTCATCACTGAACCTCCTCCTGAAGTACTCCTCCTTCTGGGCCTCAGTGAAGCCTCGTACTTCTGTGACCCTGTCAACACATGCAGGAGGGATCTGATTGGCCGCCGCGGGTCTGGAGGTTATCCAGACGAGAGCCGAGGGAAGCAGATTCCCCCGGATGAGGTTTGTCAGCAGCACGTTGACTGATGACCTCTGTGTGACCTCAGACACAAGCTCCCTGTGGTTGAAGTCCAGAGAAGGTCTGCTTTCATCCAGGCCGTCAAAGATGAACAAAGGTTTACAGACAGCGAGCGTCTCTGCAGTGAGCTTCTGTAACGCTGGATGGAAAACATGGAGCAGCGTGAGAAGACTGTGCTGCTGGTCCTTCACCAGGTTCAGCTCCCTGAACGAAAGCACAGCCAGCAGACCCACATCCTGGTTCTCTAAACCCTCTGCCCAGTCCAGAGTGAACTTCTGCACCGAGAAGGTTTTTCCAACGCCAGCGACTCCGTTGGTCAGGA
>NC_070631.1:1145514-1165514 GCF_947347685.1 Pleuronectes platessa
CCTCTCTCAGATCTCTGCTCCTCTTTCTGATTTCTCCTCCTCTTTCTGATTTCTCCTCCTCTCTCAGATTTCTCCTCCTCTTTCTGATTTCTCCTCCTCTCTCTGATTTCTCCTCCTCTCTCAGATTTCTCCTCCTCTCTCTGATTTCTCCTCCTGTCAGCAGTGATTGACTGCTCCTTCCTGTGGAGGTGGTGATTGGGTCTGTGCTCCTTGTTACCATGATGACAGGTGCCTGTGGACCCAGAGGTCATGACCTCTGGCGACAGGACGACGGCTCAGTGATTTATTGTTTTTGAAAAGTCTCAGAACGTGTTGGTGAAGCTTCGTGTTGTGACGAATCAGATGTTATTGATTCATGTGGAGAAATATTCAGTTTCTAATCAGAGAGCGTGGGAGGAAGTCAGGAACAGAGAGAAGGAGGAGGAGGGGGGAGGAGGAGGAGGAGGTTATGAAAAGATTCAAATATAGAAAAACTGAATTACAGTGAAGATAACTGAGCTGTTTCCACATCAATAACACAAACCTCTGCTTTTTCACTTCGTAGGAAACTCAGTGAACTTCACAGTTTGTAAACGTAAATATCATTTTTTGGATTTTTCTTATTCATTATTAGAGCATCATTCCGCCCTCACATTTTATGGGTTTATATGATATATGAATATTTCATACATATGATTAAACATAGTAGAAATAAAACACACTGAATATGTGGAGGATGAAATCTGCACCCGGTGAATCAGATAACATTAATAATAATAATAATATTAATAATTAAGTGTTTCACAGAAAAGTAGAAATTAAAAAAATTAAAATTTCAGAGACAACAAGCAAAATAAAAAAGTTTAAATCTCAAACATTTAAAATACAAATCAAGTCAAACTGCTGGTTCAGTGATTCTTTGTGTTTCTGTGGCTCCAACATGGAGGTGACAGGATTCCAGTTTCCTGCTGTGACATCATCACTGTGCGCCAAGCTTCTGGTCAATGTCAGAAACTAGAGCAGCCTCCTTCTGTTCTCTCTTCTCTCCTCCTCCTTCTGTTCTCTCTTCTCTCCTCCTCCTTCTCCTCTGTTCGCAGCCTGTTCCTCCTTCCTCCTTTGTGTTCTCCCTGTGCTTGAAATAAACTGTAAAAACAAGGAGGTCAAAGGAGGTGAAGGAAGCAACTGAAGGAAAGGAGGAGGGAAAAAAAGGAGGAAAGGAGAACATATAAATAACAGGGAGGATGAGGAGAAAGTTGAGCAGGAGGAGAATTAAGTTAGAGGAGAAGGAAGAGGACTTAGGAGGAGGAGTAGCAGTAGGAAGAAGATATGGTGCAGGAAGAGGAGGTGTAGGAGGAGGAAATTGAGATGCAGGAGGTGAAAGAGGAGGTGTAGGGAGAGGAGGAGGAAGAGGAGGTTCAGGAGGAGGAAGAGTAGGTACAGGAGGAGGAAGAGGAGGTGCAGGAGGAGGAAATTGAGATGCAGGAGGTGAAAGAGGAGGTGTAGGGAGAGGAGGAGGAAGAGGAGGTGCAGGAGGAGGAAGAGTAGGTACAGGAGGAGGAAGAGGAGGTGCAGGAGGAGGAAGAGGAGGAGAAAGAGGAGGTCCAGGAAGAGGAGGTGCAGGAAGATAAGGTGCACAAGGAGAAAGAGGAGGTCTAGGAATAGGAGGAAAAAGAGGAGGTGCAGGGAGAGGAAGAGGAGGTCCAGGAAGAGGAGGAGGAGGTACAGGAGGAGAAAGAGGAGGTCCAGGAAGAGGAGGTGCAGGAAGAGGAAGAGGAGGTGCAGGAGGAGGCTGCTGCAGGTGCAGACACACAAGTGGCTGCAGGATGTTGATGAACAATGCCATCAAAGAGTCGATAAAAAGAATGACGTCTCACTCTGCTGCTGTTTTTAGAATCCTCACAGCTGCCCTCCTGTGATCGGAGGGTGTATATACTTATTTATATTTATATTCATATATTTATGGCATTATACCTATTTATATATACTTATATATGCTTATATGTAAATATGTATGTATATATAAGAGAGAGAGAGAGAGAGCCAGAGAGAGAGAGCAGCTTTATAAAAGGAGCAGCGTGTAGAAGCCACAGAGTGATGGATCTCGTGGCACATAGAGGATCTTTGGAGGCTGCAGCCTCAGCTCCGATGACACAGACCGAGTGTGATGGAGATTTTTATTAATATTCATCATATTTCACAGCGGAGGACACAGGACGAGCTTCAACCACAGGTGAACCACAATCCAACCTTTAATCCTGCAGACATGGCAGATCTGTGTGTGTGTGCGCATTGGTGTGTCTGTGTGTTAGTATGTGTGTATGTGTGTATGTGTGTATGTGTGTGTGTGTTTGTGTGTGTGTGTGCGTGTGTGCAAGCTGTACTAAACCCTCAACGTTTCCCACAACACTGGTGTTTGTGTGCGGTTGATCCTGATGATCACTGTCGATTGATTGATTGACAGATGTCCCTGTGAACTCAGCCTGTGATGATCAGCTGTAGAACCTGTGAGCATCTTTTCTGCCTGATTCAGCTTCTCTGGGATCAGTTCAGTTCGGTCCTGAATGTTGGATTCAGGTTTTCTCCTCATGGAAACTGTGAATCTGCTGTGATGTGTGATTCAGGCCTGTTTTACTGCTCAAGAGGATTTTATCACATTTATCACACAAAACAGCCTCTGTTCTGTAAATCACTGTCAACATGTCAATAATACAAATCGTTCCTCAAACTCTGTTCAACGACCTGTCACTTTACTGTATATGACCTGTAGCTTGAATGAATTAAGACGAATGTGAATATAAATATAAATCATGTCCCTGTTTTTTGTCTGATATTATTCGTCAAGATCCATAAATAGTTATTAATGTTAAAGACCATGATAATCTGGCCCCTGATCTGGATTCACACCAAAATGTTATAAGTTCTTTCCTGTCACCACGTTTCGTGGAAATCCGTTAAGTAATTTTTGTGCTGGGATCTGTCTTTGAGTTTACAGGTTCTGACCCAGCAGTCTGCAGTACTGACGCTGGGTCTGTAGAATCCAGTAAGATTGGTCCAGGCTTGAAGATGCAGGGACGGCCCCAGTGAAGGAGCTCAATGCTCTCTGGTCTTGTTCTCGAGTGAGGGGACGATGGACCGTGAGGTGGACCGGTGGGCGTCAGCGGTATTGCAGGAGTAACAGATTGTTGTGGTGAAGAAGAAGCTGAGCCACAAGTCAATGGTTTCAATCTATTGGTTGATCCACGTTCCAACCAGAAGGTCGGCGGCTCGAACCCTCGGCTCGTTAAATGCACTCATCGGAAGTCGCTTTGGATGAAATCGTCAGTTAACGACTCGTAATGTAACCTGTGATGATGTTGTGAGCTCTGGGTAGAAACCGATGGAACCAAGTCACAAATCCAAGCGGCTGAACTGGTTTCCTCTGAGCTCAGCTCCAGAGACGAGGTGAGGAGTTCTTCTCTCATGTCACAAGAGGCCAGGTGAGGTGGTTCAGGCTTCTAGCTAGCCTCCTGCTCGCCTTCCGCCGGAGGGGACAGGGGACGTCCATCCAGACGGAGACGCCTCAGGATCCCAGAGGAAGAGCTGGAATGTGTGGATACCCTGAGAGACGTCAGACAACGGATGGACAAAGCAGATCGGACCAGTTCAGGTTCCATACTGGTGTTAGCGATCAGGTCTTGGTCATGATGAGACCGATCATTAAATTCATTTGTAAACAATTTAAATTGAGTTTATAATGGAAGTGAAAATTCAACCCAATGTTACCTCAGAAAAACATTGTAGTTTCATGAAGTTTATCATAAGCAACAAATTACGATATAGACAAGTCAGCGGCTCGTGTTCTGTCAGGTTCAGTTTGTACCTCGACTTCTCATCGTCTCATCTTCCTCTGTCCTCTCTGTCTTCAGCAAATGAAACTAAACTCACAAACCTGCTTGTGTGTCTTGAGGACATTTCAAGCTCTCGTCCAAAAGACTCCTTCAGTTCTACGTACCTGTCAATCATAACGACTCTCAACTCAGAGCCCCAGAGAGGAAGCACCTGAAAGCTCTCAGCCAGTTAGAGCTAAAGCAGCATCACTGCACACGCAGCCCATGATGAGCCGCTAACACTCATCCAGAGAGAGAACACAACTCACAGGTACTTCAGACCCTGTGCGTCACTGTCATGGACTCTGATCCATACCAACCTGAGTTGTGTGCTTTACAACACACACACATGGACCCTTCTCCAGACTGGGTCAGTCATTTCATTCCATTTGAACCCAAAACCTTTTTTACACTTGATAACATATCCAAACTGTGTGTTCTGCTTCTTGTGTTGTGTTGCTGTGTTGTGTTGCTGTGTCCAGCGCTCTTTGCCAGGTGCTCACTCTCATTCAAACTGCTGAACACTCATGCTACGGCCCATCGGGTTTTTACCGTCCTCGCAGTCAGATCTCAGAGTTTCAGCTGCTTCGATGGAGTTTTCACTCGTCAGAACTTGTCTTTCCCTCTTTAGTCTTTGCACCTGTCACTCAGAATCTGTTGCCAGTGAGGTTGAGCTTTGTGTGTGTGCACATGCGTCCACGATTCCATGGATTGATTTAATTCTGTGGGAAACGTGAGGAGCTCTGACTTTAGCCCAGTGACTCGTGTCACAGCTCGGTGGCTGGATGAAGACTTGAACATGAGCACATGAGACTGTTTCTGTGATCAGGTCATATACCTTTTTTTGTGTTATTGTATCGGCCGTGAGAAGCAGGTCATTATCATCTGTATCTGTTGAAACAAATGCAAATCGATTCTATATGGTATTACACAATGTTACTGCAGTATTTTTAGCCTACTTCTAATCTACTCTTTTATCTATATTCCTGGGTTGACGTTCCTCTGGAGGCTTTAGAGCTTTTAGTTTTTATATTTTATATCATTCATTTGAATCAGTGACATTAAAACACAGCCTCATGACTTGTGGTGATTCCAGAGGAATCTGCTCCTGGAACATGTCACAGCTGCAGACGTGAACATCCTGTGAGTCGTGTGCACGAAGCCAGCGCTCGCTGCTGATGTGATTTGTGTGTTTGTGACTGCGTGACAGTGCGTGTTTTCTGTCTCTGCTACCGACACACACACTCTCCTCCATCCATCCATCCATCCATCCATCCATCCATCCATCCAGGCAGCCTGCTGGACTCGACACCATTCTGCTTCCTCCATCTCTTCTTCGTCCTCCTCCGCCTCTCCTCTCCACGGCCGAAGAGCAGAGGAGAAAAATACACTATTTCAGCTGTGATAATAACGAGAGAGAGAAAGAGAGGGAGAGAGAGATAGAGAGAGAGAGAGAGAGAGAGAGAGGGAGAGAGAGAGAGAGAGAGAGAGAAGCGCTGCAGCAGTGGATCGTCAGACACAGAGGAATGATAATTAGAAAGAGATTGACTCGGCAACAAGAAGAAAAAGAAGGAGAAGGAGGAGGAAGAAGAGGAAGAGAGGAGCCGGGCCTGCAGCAGTGAGGCG
The DNA here is from genome assembly GCF_947347685.1 of Pleuronectes platessa. NCBI lineage: Eukaryota > Metazoa > Chordata > Actinopteri > Pleuronectiformes > Pleuronectidae > Pleuronectes > Pleuronectes platessa. The sequence continues at coordinate 1,150,986 of NC_070631.1, forward strand.
AGCAGAGGAATACATGAGGAGAGAGCGAGAGACAAACAGAGAGAGAGAGAGAGAGAGAGAGGAGTTGAATTGATCATATTCTGATCAACAACAGCAGAGACTGCGGAGCATCATCGGCAGCAGTTGTGTTTTATTTTTTCGGGGGAGATGACGGTGACAGCAGCAGCAGGGGGGAGGAGGAGAGAGAGAAAAATGTGAGTGGGGATCAATAATCCTTCTCCCTCCTCCTCCTCCTCCTCCTCCTCTTCCACCACCTCCACCTTCATCCCTCCATCACCTCTGCAGGAGCCGCTGAATCCTGTGAGCCTCTGCTATTCCTCACATATTTTCTGCAGGCTGCGTCGTGTCGTGTGAGTTTGTGTGTGTGTGTGTGTGTGTGTGTGTGTGTGTGTGTGTGTGTCAGTGTGCATGATCGTATGTGTGGGTGCTTGCGTGATCTTGTGTGTGTGTGTGTCATGGATGTGTGCATGGCTGTCATGTAAGTGTGTCGCTATATAGGCCATAAGGATTTCCATGTGCATGCGCAGCCTGTGTTCACTGATCAGAGTGTGATGCATGTCTTAATGTGTTTCATGTGTATGTACACGCATGTACGTGAAACTGGGTTGTGTGTGGGGTGTGTGTGTGTGTGTGTGTGTGTGTGTGTGTGTGTGTGTGTGACAGATAACACCACTGTTAAATTAGACAGAAGTTATATCAAAGATCAAAAGACAAAAACTGGTTTTAAATGTGACTCAGTGACTCAAAGTGATAATAAATCAGTTTCCATGCGAAGCCTGAAGATTTATTTTAACCCGGAACATGAAAATATGTTGAACGATAATTTACTGAGTTCTATAAACGTATTTTCTCATCGAATGAGCTCGTATCTAAGTTTACAGGTCACATGTCTCTTGTGATTTCCAGTTTCGATCATAAAAAGTTCATTGTTGATGAAAACAGTTCTGCTTGTCACATTCTTCGTTAATCTATGACGTCTTAATGCTTGGCCACCAGAGGGCAGCACAAACAAGAAGTGCACGCTGCACTAACATGTATCATCAGCTCTGATCTTGGTTTGTTGAAACTGTTGGAAAAACTGTTGGAAAAATACATTTGAGGTGACGTTTGTGTCACGGTGCGATACCGGCTCCCTCTCTTTTCTCTCTGTGTTTGGTCTCCACCACCTCCTGAGGGGAAACACCAGGAGGTTCCACTGTGATCACCAGCTGCTCTTCAGCTGAGTCTGTGGCAGGAAGTGGACACTGGGTCTCACGGCTCTTCTCTGGAAACAGCTGCTTCAAACAATGAGCTGAAACCTGCTGTAGAGTCAAAGTGAGGATGTGTCGGTTCTGTTCCAGGAGAAACACATTTAATTAGAAATACCACTGATATCTGTAACTGTGCTAATAACAACCAACAGCCGTGTGGTATCTTTATTCACACCTGCACTGAGGCTTGGTCTTTGTTCTTAAACTTTCAGAATGGTCTGTATGTGAACTTTTAAATGTCTTAGTCAGTTGCTCTGGACTTCTATCGTAACTTTTCGAAAAAAAAGGTGTATTGGCGCGTTTCTGACGTTTGTTAAACCCGAGTGACACTAAACTGGAAGGATACGATGGAGAAGAGGAGCCATTCACTTTGACTTGACCGGCGCTGCAGATGCTTTCAAACAGACATCGTAGCTGAGTTGGTTGCTTCGATATGCTGGAAACAAAAATACAGATTTCACACGTCATGTCTTGCCTCCAGTTTCGGTCCTGAACCGTCAGACAACCTGGGGACACTGTGATGTCACATGATGAAGAGCATGAAAGTGAGGAGCACTCGGACTGTAGCTACATCAACACCCTGAGTGAACAGAACCAGGAACCAGGAACCAGGAACCAGAAACCAGAAGGCTCCACTGGAAAAGTCCTGACTGGAGAAGAATCTGGACTGAGCGGTCTCAGGCTGATGATTCAAACCATTGACCTCCAGGGGGCGCCCTACATGATAATGACACAATGAGACCAGTTAGTTAGTTTCTTGTTAGACAATATTTATATCTGTTTTTACCTGCATACTAACTTATTTTCGAGAGAGAGAGTTAGAAATATATCTATATGCTGGTCAGTTAGTGAGTCATGAATAATTGAATGTGCTTAATGGGAAACGATATAAAAACTGAAACTGTTCAGCCGCTTTGCGTGTGTGTGTGTGTGTGTGAGGGGGGGGGCAGTATGTTCAGTACGAACAGACAATATATATTATGCATATTATAGCTAAGCCAGAAATCCTCTCATTAGGTGTCAGTAAATATCTTCTCTCTAGTTTGCAGCAGAAATAAAAGATGAGTCCAGTTTGAATTCATTTAACCTGAAATTCCAACACACATTGTGACCTAATGGTGTCTCATGGATGTCACCAGCTACTTGACTCAAACTCTTTAATTTGAGATTGGTTTCAGACACTGAGCACATCTCCAGGCAGCCGGGCTGCTGATTTGTGACCAGACGACTCCGGCTTCCTGCGTTTGGTTTTGATTTTCAAATGGAAATCCACGTGAATTTTGCACAGGTTTGAGTTCATAGATACAAAAAGAGATAGAAGAGAAAGACGGAAGAGAGATAGTGACATGCTGATGGTGAAAACAAAAGAAAATATTAATAATATGAATGAAAGATGAAAAAAATGGCAAGAAAGATGCGATGCTCTAAGAAACAACTTTGTCTTGATTTGATGTTTCCTGTTGACTCGTCCTTTCAAACCTTCTTCTCATCCAAACTGCTCTTTCTCTTCTTTTTCATGTGATGGATGGACGACATGAAGAAGGATCCAGAAGTGCCATCCAACGGGATGATAAGGATGTTCAATCCCAAATGTTTCACGGCCCAGAGGGAGAAGACATGAGATCCAACCCTTGCTGGACCCGGACAGAGCGACTGCAGGAGGACTGGAGTCCTGCAGGTGAACCCAGGGACCAGGGAGAGGTCAACGTGACGTCTTCTATGTCTTTCAGAAGATGATCTTCAACCTTAACACTTTCAGTTTGTGGAGCTTTGCATTCTGTTGATATCTTGATGTTTGGTTCCAGACCGTTTTGATGATGGAGAGGATCTGAACTGAACTGAGCTTCATTTACTTATTTCCGCTGCTCAGGAAACTCCGGACTGTTGATTTGAGATTTCACTGCAGGAGTTTTGATCCCAGGATTTAAAAGAATGTTCTGCAGGAAGCAACTGATGAGTCAACTTGTTTGATGGTGGAAGAGAAATACATCACTTGTACTTCTTGTGTTGGACAATCTTCAGTTGCTCAGTAATGATAATGTCCTACATGGTTGATCCAGAGGGACAAATCAAATCTCCATCAGCTATGGTCTCCGCTCCTGCTCCCGGGAAACCGATGCTCTGATCTCCTGCATGGAGCGCAGGGAGGGGATACAACTGAGGCACTAACACACACAAAGACACACTTTCTGACTGTGGGAGGAGGAAAAACAATCTCCATGTCCTAGAAGTTTGTTCTGTTTTATTAGCGCCATGGGTCGAAGCCCAGCAGGAACATCTGACTGAACCAGGGGATGGTGGACGACTCGATAAAGCTCTCCGCCTGGAGCTCGCCAGGTCAAGGTCCATCTTGATATTCAAAGCAGCAGTCGAAGAAGAAAAAGTCCTCTCCCCCCCACTCACCTCTGGTGGGGGGGAGGGTGAAAGAGAGTTTAGTTTTTAGGGTGTAGGCCCTAGGGCCATAAGGTGTAGTTTAGTAGTTATTTAGACTTTAGGTTTTAGTTTGTAGACTAGATAGCAGTTTAGGTGGAGGCTCTCTGTTGAGTTGAGGCTTCCACTCAGTGTTTAGTGAGTTGAGCTTCTTTTCTTTTGTTCTCTACGAACCCCCGGGTATCGAACTCTCAGCGGGTTGGCCTTTGGCTCGGCACCAGCTGTGGCTGTGACTCATTTCATCGAGTGCAGGAGTTTAGCATTTAGCCTCAGAGCTCGCTGTATCTAACCAACTGTAACATCCAGCGGTCTTTAGCTGATCATGGAAGCTCACCAGGGCCCCGGCCAGGGCAGCCCAGAGAGCCCCAACCGGGCCGTGGAGTACCTTCTGGAGCTCAACAACATTATCGAGAGCCAGCAGAAGCTTCTGGAAACCCAGCGGCGCCGAATCGAGGAGCTGGAGGTCCAACTGGACCGGCTCAGCCAGGAGAACAAGGACCTGCGTCTGGACCGGCAACCTGTCGTTCCTCCTCCACCTGCTCCTCCTGAGCCTCCGCTCCCTCCTCCTCCACCGCCCCCTCCGCCCGCTCAGACCACATCAGTGTCTATTTCAAAGAACCACCACTACCACCACAACAGCCAACACCAAACTCCTCCCCAGCCCCCTTCCTCCATCTCCCTCCACCACAGCCACCACCACCACCAGCATCATCATCAGCAGTACCACCACCACTCCTCCACCCACCATTCCTACAACAGCACCAACAGCACCAGTGCGCCTGCGATCCCGGTTCCTGCTCCAGCGTCAGCCCCAGCCTCCATGACGATTCCAGCCCAGATACCAGGTCCGATCTCTTCCCCAGCCCCGGCTCCACCTCCCCCTCCTCCCATCCCTCCTCGGGATCAGCCGCGGGCCCACAGCCGGCTGTCCCGGGCGTCCTCCACCTCCACCAGCACCGGCACCAACACCAACTTTGTAGAGAAAGAGAAAGAGAGGATCGAGCACCTGCACAAAGTCAACGCCTCCAACAACCACCACGCCAACACGCTCCACCATCACAAAACGTAAGTTCGAGTTTAAGGTATAATTACTACAGTCAGAGCCAAAGGAAGCACGAGTGGATCTCAGAAGTGGGTTGAAAAGAACAAATTAAAAATCTCCTGCAGATGCACTTTGCTTCATAGTCATGAAACAGCTCAGCTAACGTGAAGTTTAAGCTTCTAAATCTGGAATAAAACATCGTTGAGCTGCTGTCGGACATTAGTGTTAACATGACTACATTCCAAACTCGAGCCGCCTGTCATCCCACTGTCTGCTTTTCCAAAACTCGTGTTAATCTTTGACTTTGATTGCTACTAACTTTGCAGCTTCTCTCATGCAGGTTTTGTGCAAACCTAGAAATAGTCGCTTGTTTGCTGAATCCGACCAGGAAACTTCTTTTTGCTTGATTTTCTTTTTCCTTTGGCAAGAGGTGTTTAGTTGACCAGGAGCGAGTTGAACTCTCTGTTTCCTCGGAGGCGAGGGTGCAGCTGATGCCTCCGTGCACTCCTTCTGTTCGGATGTGATCGGTGGCTGCACGGGGTTGATAAATATTCATTCTTTTATCAGCTAATAGGGAAACAGAGCGGGAGGTTGTAGCGTTAATTCGCAGACTGCAGGAGAGCAGGAGACTCCAGAGACACACGAGCTGAACGACTACAGCATCTCTAACACTGATAATTGGTGGAGCAGCACTGAGCCGTGTTAGAGAACAGATATTCCTGTCGAGCAGTCGAATTGTTTGTTCTCTAAAAGGCTGAAAAGAACACACACACTTTGTGTTACAGTGGAGTTGTGTGTAGTACCGGTCACGATGGTAAACACTCACTGGCTTCAGCGCCTCCTCTTTCGTGGCTGGTTTTATTTTGTTGTAATTTTTTTGCTCTGAATAAATCTTCAGTCTGTTCGCTGGCTGGAATTGAGTTTGTTGCCTGGCAACGGGATCTTAAGAGGATCCTATCTGGAAACGTGAAGAAGGGGGCGGAGCCTCGCTGTGTCACGCAGCCGGAGGCAGGATGCAGGAGGCAGGATGCAGGATGCAGGATGCAGGAGGCAGGATGCAGGATGCAGGAGGCAGGATGCACTCGTCCCAGTCGTGGGCCGGCCGCTCCTCTCTCATCGGTCAGAGCTGGTCAGGGCGACTGCTGTTGCCAAGCAACCGGTGGAAGCTGTTGATGTGGTCGGTGCTTTGCGGACTCGAACCTTCGCCCAGCTCGTACCACCGTGGTACCGCCGCCTCTCCTCTCCTGCAAACACAGAGCAGCAGGAGAGCAGCTGCCGACACGAGGCTGGGAAACGCAGTGATGACTCATGGAGACAGATTTAATAGTACTATTGCTTTGTCCTATAAGCTCTCATATAAGTTCAGAGCTTCTCAGAGTGTGACTCAGACTTTCAGATTTCAGACGCATCAAAGATCCCGTGAGTCATGTGACGTTCAGGTGCAGCTGATCTCATGAGAAAGAGTGAAGCCAAGCCAGCGACTGATGCAACAGGCGGAGAACACGATGGGGTCGGACGGCAGTGAGGAGAAGCTGATTGGTTATGAAATCACACAGTTCTGTCAGATGCCTGCCGCCTTGTCGGGAGCTGAGTGCCAGCCAGTAAATCCCACACTGCACTGGGGCAGATGATGGCACAGAGGCATGGCGGCATGTTGCAGAGCTGCCTCCACTGGTATTGACTGATTTCTGATCAGTCATGATGCAGCAAAATGCTAAACACCCTCACACAGATTCATCTTACAGCACCTCGGGCTGAAACTCAGAAAAAAGACGACGCACATATGAAGAAGCAGTTTTAACGTTGTGAACTGAGGCTGATGAATCTGACTCGTAGATGTGTTAATACACAGGTTTCATTCATGGTGCATTTTACACACTATTGACATGTTGCTGTTGTGGAGCTGGTGTTAGTTTTCAGAACCCAGACTCTACCTGGAACCTTACTAACTGTAGGTGTTGTTGTTCTTGTTGGTTTGTAATTCACATCCTGAGGTTTCATACTAACACATGTTCTCTGTAAAGGTCTTAGACACCAAGTCCGAATCTTCTGCGGTTGTTTAAAGAACAATTTGACTTCATCTTGTGTCACTCGTGTTTGAGCACAAACTGCGAAACCTTCATCCGTCGTTAAAGTTTAAAACAGGTTTGATTTACTGCATTTTATGAATCTGTCAAAGTCCAGCGAGTTGGTTGTTGAGCTGTTAACGTCGACCACCAGTGAGAAGGTACTTCATCCAACGAGGACATGAATCACCTGAAGGGGGCGCTGTGGTGGTCAATGTTTCACTTCATGCTTCATCATTCATGAGGGTTCGGCTGCTTCTGTGTGGCTGCAGGCATCATCCTTAGTAACAAGAAGCCAATTAGTTTAAAGTCTTAAGTTAAACTCAGGATTCAAAGTTCTTCACACACAGGTTAAAGGAACAGCACAGATCAGCCTGAGGGACGTTTCACCTGAAGGTCACAGAATAACAAATGCAAAACGTTGATATGATCCTTGAACACTTTCATAAAAGATTCAAGAGTGAAACAGTGAGTTCAGCGTCCTGAGGCCAGTGTTTCAGAGCAGACACACAAAACATTGTGTTTCTGTGTGTCGTCTGAGAGTTCAACAACACACTGACACATGTGGCCTCTAAACACAAGCTCCTCCTCCACTGGAACCGATGATTAGTTTTCTGTGTGAGTCACCGAAGGTAATATCACACAGAATGTGAGGGGGCCATAACCAGGATTAGAGAGCGAGCGAGAGAGAGAGAGAGAGAGAGAGAGAGAGCGAGAGAGGTTATTATACTGTGTGGGTGTGGAGGAGTCGACAGAGTTGGATCTGTAGGATTCAGATGTAAGAAAAGAGCAAAGATCCCTCGTTTCTTTCTTTCTTTCTCGGAGGAATTAGCTTTGTCTTCTGTCTCCGCAGTGACGCCACCCAGTGGCCGGGCGCAGGATGCTTTCAGGTTGTGCGTCCGTACGTCGCACTTTGTGAACTCAGTATCTGAAGTCTGCCGTCGGGAACTTCTTCACGTTTTGTCCCTAGGACTAAAAAATTAAGTGATTATATTTCAGAGGTCAAAGGTCAACGTGTCTTTTTCTCTCTCACTCTTTTTCTCTGTCTCTCTCTTACTCTATCTCACTCTCCTCGCCCCCCCCCCCCCCCCCTCTGACCCTGTTTTTGTAAACAGCTGATGACGATAACATAAGTGTAAATGAGCTCGGTCAGCAACACTGTATAACCAGGTGTGTGTGTGTGTGTCTGTGTGTGTGTGTGTGTGTGTGTGTGTATGCGTGTGTGTGTGTGTGTGTGTGTGTGTGTGTGTGTGTGTGTGTGTGTGTGTGTGTGTGTGTGTGTGTGTGTGTGTGTGTGTGTGTGTGTGTGTTAGAAGCACTTCATCAGCGCTGACTGTCATGAAACTCCTGAGCTCGACATGTTTCTCACAGCTTCTCTTAACGAGCTCGGCTCAGACCAACATGCACTGTATGTTCTCATCAAACTCCCGGATGTGTTGTAGCTTCTACTTTTATTAAAGTCTGGTCAGCTCATTAAATATGAATCTTAGCGCTGAGCGTGAAGGAGGGAGCAGTAGAAGGACGACTCCTTAGTAAAGTAGCAGCAACAAAAAGTAGATTTACTTCTTGGAATCATTGTTTTATGACGTCAGAAAATGAAAAGCTTCCTCGTGAGTGGAGTATATACAGATGTTCAAACAGATGTTGTTTTTTTTTAATATTTTTGTTTATTGGAAGTAGTTTCACGAGATACAACAATATAACAGGGAATACTTCCATCTTACATTTTTTCCCATCTTTTTATCCCTCCCACATTCCCATCCCCAGCACCCATAACAAACCCATAAACACGAAAAAACAACCAAATATAAAAATAAATAAATAAATAAATAAAATAAAATAAATAATTAAAGGGGAAGGGTGAATTGTTATTAAAAATAAAATAAATGGGGGGGAGGGGGGGGCTCAGTCATCACCATAACGCAGAGATGTCAAAGACTCAATATGATTTAAGAGAGGTCTCCAAGTCTTTTCAAATGAATTTAAGGAACCATTCAGGGAAAATCTAAGCTTTTCAAGACTCATGAACAGTAAAACTTCTTCAACCCACCTACTGTGAGATGGGGGTTGAGGGTGTTTCCATTTAAAGAGTATAAGGCGTCTGGCTAACAGGGTGGTAAAGGCAAGGACATTCTGTATAACTCTAGAGGCAAAAGGCTGTAGGGGGGCCCCAAACAAAGCCAAGAGAGGTTGAGGAGAGATGGTAGTGTTATATGCTGTGCTAAGAGTTTTAAAGATTTCAGACCAGAATGTGGCAAGCCCGGGACAGGACCAGAACATATGAGAATGATCTGCTGGGGATTGTTTGCACCTGTTACAGGAGTCAGTTACATTGGGATAAATTCGAGATAGCCTCAAGTTAGTGTAGTGAACTTTGTGCACTACTTTACATTGTAGGAGGCCATGCCTCGCACAGATTGAAGAGGAATGAACCAACCGTAATACTTGTTCCCAATAATCATCAGGTAGTGTGACTCCAAGCTCTTGCTCCCAAGAATACTTGGGGCCTGATGCTGGGCTATCGAGAGAAGAGTTGATAAGGCTGTAAATGCTAGAAATTAGCCGCTTTTGTCCGGGATCAAGAGCCAGTATTGAATCAATCAATGTTTCTGGGGGACAACTGGGGAATTTGGGGTTCTGATTCTGAACAAAATGCCTTGTCTGAAAAAAACGAAATAGATGGGAATTAGGCAGGTCAAATTTTCTTGAGAGCTCTAAAAACGACATAAAAGTCCCTTGGTTGTAAAGGTCCTTAAATTTTGTTATCCCTTTGTTGAACCACGTCCGAAAGGTCAAGTCAGTGCAAGAGGGCGGAAATAGGTGATTGTTAGTAATAGGAGAGAGGTCTGAGCCCCTATGAAGGCCTAGGTTCTTCCTCATTTGAATCCAGATTCTAACAGAGTTAGTTACCACTGGATTGGAGGTAAAGTTGGGGGCAGTTAGAGGGAGCTGGGAGCAAACCAGGGAATGAAGAGAGAGCTTGGAAGATGCAAGTTCCATATCCACCCACACGGGGCGCTGGTCATCTGCTGTGTTATTAATCCAGTATAAAAGTTTATAAATATTACAGGACCAGTAATAGTGTAGGAAATTGGGCAAAGCTAAGCCACCAAGAGCCTTCGGGAGCTGTAGCACTGATCTTCTGATACGTGGATTTTTATTGCTCCAGAGGAAAGAACCTATTAGTTGGTCGAGCGAGCTAAAAAAGGACTTTTTAATAAGGACAGGGATATGTGAAAAAAGATATAAAAACTTCGGTAAAACAACCATCTTAACCAAATTAACTCGACCCACAAGGGATAGTGGAAGACCAGACCATCTGACAAAATCTAGTTTACATTTCTCAACTAGAGGAGAGAAATTTTTAGAGAAAAGATGACTCATTGAATCAGTAATATGCACCCCCAGATATTTAAATCCACCTGTAGCATGTTTGAAAGGGAATAAGGACTGAGGTATATTTTTTGACGCAGAATTAATGGGAAGAACTTCACTCTTGTGGATATTAAGTTTATAACCTGAATAGGACCCAAATTTGTCAAAGATATCTAGAACCACAGGGAGAGAGGCAGCTGGATTAGACATGTATAAGAGGAGGTCATCGGCATACAACGATAATTTGTGAACTTTCCCAGGTCTGATGATGCCCTCAAACCCACCCTCCTGGCGTAGCCAGATGGCCAGAGGTTCAATAGCTATGGCAAATAGGAGGGGGGAAAGAGGGCAGCCCTGTCTGGTTCCTCGATAAAGGGGAAATGGAACAGACTGGAGTCCGTTTGTGTGGACAGAGGCAACTGGGCTGGCATAAAGCAATTTAATCCAAGATATAAATTCCAGATTGAAACCAAATTTCTTCAAACAGATGTTTTAACCACAGCCACGTTGCTACAGTCATGGAAAATATTGAAAGTAGAACACGTGATGATCGAGAGGAGGATCATCTGGTCTCCTCCACATGTGAACAGTTGTGTCATCGTACAGTAAAGAACAGTCTCCATGTTGTTCTGCTCTGGGACCTGAGGCTGGTACTGGTGCTTTTCTTCTGGTTGAAGGTCATGTGACAGGAATCATGACTGAAAAGAACCAATCACAAGAGGCTGTGAGCATCACCGTTTCCAAACATCTCAGTTTCTGTTCGTCCAGAATAAAACGCAGCTCCGGAGTTTTCAAACTAAAACTCGACCAAAAGCTTTGACACACTTCTTTGTGTTTGTCTGGACGAGGTTCATCAGGAGCTGAGTGTGTGTGTGTTTGTGTGTGTGTGTCTATATATGAGATGATATCAGTCAGTTCATTGTCGGTGTAATCATCAGCTGACCTGGATGTCAAGGCTCTCACTCACACACACACAGTCACACACACACACAGTCACACACACACACACACACTCTCGATTCGTAAATCGTGCACAGCGTCACATACCCCCCCCCCCTCCCTCTGTCATTTCGTCTGTCTGTTAAATTTGGCAACATGAAAATGAGACATGGAGCCGGCTGGTGAAGGTGGTGGTGTGTGGGGGGGGGGGGGGGGGGGGGGAGGTGCAGGAGGAGGGATTAATGCTGTGCTGTCATGGCAACAGCACGGTAGGCTGAGGAGGAGGAGGAGGGGGAGGAGGAGGAGGAGGAGGAGGAGGAGGAGGAGGAGGAGGAGGCGGTTTCATAACGGCAGTAACACTCTGCTGCAGCTCGTCCATCCACAGACGTGTTCACGCTCCAAGCCGATTGGCTCTGATCAGCAATGACATCACAGACTGAGGCCGAGAGCGTCCAACTGCAGACCGCGCATCTGGGGACCCCAGGTCTGAGAGCCAATGGGATAAGAGTGTGTTAAATTTAGTTTTAGGTGAAGTAAAAATAAATCAGAACGGAAAATGTTGAGAGATTTTGATCTTCAGTCTTTATTCAGACGCTTGTCAGTCGATGGTTCGTCGGGGACACGAAGCAGGAAGCTGCAGAGCAGAGACACTGGAGCCTCCTGAGGAGTCCATGATATTAAAGGTTCATATTTGTTGCTGTTTGGTTTAATGTACCCGAGACCCGAACCCGTCAAACTAGTATCATAGACACAGAAACATTATGATTGTCTCATAAGCTTCTCCTGCACTCGTCAGTTCCTAAGCAACATATGTTGGAGGGTGAAACTACAATACCCATGAGCCTCAGCGGTCAGCGCTGTGAAGAAGAAGCCAATGAAGTTTCATCGTTGGAACAGACACAGTTTGTTTGTTCACTGTGTGAGTCTTAAAAGTTTGGTGTTGTTGAAAATCCGTTAAGTCCAACACTTTGATCCTGAGGCTCGACCATGTGACTGTGGTTCTTCTTCCTTTAAGAAATCTTTAATCATCATTTAGTCATTTAATCATTCATTGCAGGTATGAAAAAGCCATTTTCAGTGTTTTCCACTTTATTCTAATATATTTTTGAAATGTTTTTGTACGGCTGCATTTGAGGACTTTTTCTTATTTTGGAATTTTTTGTTCAAAGTATATTTTTAAACAAATACACAAAATAAAACGGTTCAACACGACCTGAAGAGAACATGACACTGAAATCAGATGAATATTCTGCTCCCATCCACTTTGTGTGTGTGTGTGTGTGTGTTTGTGTGTGTGTGTGTGTGTTCACCTGGCTGTGAAGTGCTTTAATACGTGTTCATTTGTAAACGTTTAGTTACATGAAAGCGTATTAATCCGCCTGTGAAGTCCTGTTGTAAAAGCTGATATCTGGCAGCAGCGCTGGCGGATCACAGATGGCTCAGAGAAGCTTCTGGCAGCCGGTTGATGTAAAGACGTGAGTTTTATTTCACGCTGCATCTGTCCAGATCGACACTGAGCAGCAGCGTCTGAGATACAAACTGCAGAAGCAAACATAGAGGAGATGTTTGAGTTTAACAGCATGGGGGGAGGGGGGGGGGGGGTCTTAAAGAGACAGGCGCTAAAGCCAATTGTTGAGACAGAGGCTGAAAAGAGGAGCTGCAGCATTAGAGTCATACACCCTGAAAACACTAATAGAAGTATCAACCTAAGGATGAACAGAATATGTCTCATTATAATTGTTTAAGCTCAACAGGTCATTACTGCTCAAATATTTAATTTCACATTTAAAAAGTTTGTATTTTTAAATAGAGTCACAGTGTAAGTGGTCAGTTTCCCTGGTGAACCTGTTTGTTTGGAACGTTTTCTTGTCTCGTGCTGATGCTGGTTGTCTTTCTGAAATGTAAACTGGAGCTGCAGTAATCCATCATGGACAGACAAAGACCTGCTGCTGGATTCATATTCAGTTCAGCTTGAGTTGTCGTATTAATGAACAACAACGACCACGTGTGGTTATGATGGACAAGGTAACTGTGGCAGTGGTGCTTGCCTCGGGGCTCTCCAACACACAGCCAGAGACAGAATTAGTCATCAAATCAACATGTTTATTAAACACAACACACGTGATCAACAACAAAAACTTAAATCACACACAAAGAAACTAGCTCTGAGTCTCTTGAGGCAGCAAACATTCCCTTTTAAGTGTGAGGACCAATCAGCTAACAGCTCTGACCTGTGCTGATTGATCCTCTGTGATGGAGGTGGGGGGGTGCTCTCCCCGCCCCCTCACCTCCACCTCCACGTATGTTGATGGGTCCGTGCTGCTGCTGCTACTGAGCGCTGGTTATTCAAAGTTTATTAATATTGTATTACGAACGTTTCTCAGGATGTGAGACAGGAAATAGAACCGCACCTCTGTAAGATATCTGACCCCCTGACCTTCACCCAGTCTCACGTTCATGGATCAGTATCAACATCTGGAGATTTTCCATACGTCTGCTCCACGTCTCCTTCAGTCTGATGTCGTCAGTCTTCTCACTCCAACACCTCAAACCAGGGATCGAATCACAGCCCACTGGAAACTGGGCCATGTTGAGTGTGAGTGTGCGTGTGCGTGTGTGTTTGTGTGTGTGTGTGTGTGTGTGTGTGTGTGTGTGTGTGTGTGTGTGTGTGTGTGTGTTTGTGTGTGTGTGTGTGTGTGTGTGTGTGTGTGTGTGTGTGAGTGTATCGAGGCCGGCAGCACAGTTTTCCTGTGTCGTTGTTAGAAAATGTCTGCTGCTGTGTCTCGGTCTGATGACATCGCCGGTAATCCATCCACGCTACTGCAAAACACGAGAGGGCCGTTGCACTGCATGCTGGGAAAAAAGGCTGCCAGCTGTGTCGCTGCGGAGGGAGAAAAAGGTCGACAGCATCACGTGTGTCACACAGTTACTAATTTACTACATTTCCCATGATGCCGGTTGAAATCAGTTCTCTTGTTGTGTAGCGTGTCGGCTCAGGCGCGTGGGCAGAAACAGACGCAGCCTCCAGTCGAGTTTCATTCCAACTGTTAGTTAATTATTGATTAGTTGATTTCGATCTTCTGATATAAAGCCAGGCCGAGAACTGGAGCGATCTCAGTGACCAATCAGAGGAGGGGAGCATCAGCCACTGTCCCCGCCTCCGACGTCTCGAGCTCTCAAACAAGCGACGGTCGGGCGCAGTCGAGAAGAGAAGATGGTGTTTGTGCTCCTCAGCCTCTGCAGGTCTGCATGTGGAGCAGAGATGTTCACTGAGGACGACTTCCATCAGTAATCATACAAACGAAAATCATACGTAAACATTTTTACGTGTGTGTGAATGTCGGGACTAAATAAACTCCCACTCCTACAAATATTATCGCTTATTAATATGTTATTAGATAAAATTCCAAACTCTGTGTGCAGGTCG
>NC_070631.1:1167535-1182535 GCF_947347685.1 Pleuronectes platessa
CATCTGAGAGTAAGATAATTAAATATCTGCTGGAAATGTTGTCAATGAGTTCTAAGATGTCGTAATCAAACTTTCATAGAGGAGACATTTATTTGTGGATCGAAATCTCCCAGTTAAACCATTAACTTTATTCTAAATACACAAACACAACAAACTACTTCAACTATCAGCAAACACAGACTCTGTCTGTGAAAGTCGGGCTCTATAGTTTAAGTTATGTTTTTGTAATAACTCCTCTTATCTATATTGTTGTTAATTATCTGTTTGTTCAGTAGCTTCTCGTCGAGCTGAAATTCTTCTGGTTAACAAATATATTGATAAACTCTTGTATGTGCTCTCGACTACATCACACGGTGCAGTGTTGATATACTGGTTTTACATGTATGTAAGTGTTCTATAATATAAGAAAGCAGTAACGATATAATATTGAAATCTTTTTATCCTAATTCATATAAACTACCAGCTGTGATTAAAGCCGTTCTAATTGGTTGTGACAATTTATTAAATCATTATTTTGACCATTGACCTCGAGTGTAAATCGGGAACGTCCCATCTCCAGCTTCATCACAGCAATGGCTGACAGGAGGAGACGTGACCTCCCAGTGCACCCAGTATGACTCCTCAGGGATTGGACAGTCAGTGGCGGGGGGGGGGGGGGGGGGGGGGTCAGCGAGCGGTTAACGGATCCGTCCTGTAGCTGCAAGGTCATTGGTGCGAGGCCGGTGACAGACATCAGCAGTTAATCATCACGCACAGAAACCTGCCCTTCAACTGTCGTCCGTTCACTGCTACGCGCTAGCAGCCAACAGGCTAATCAGTTAGCACAGTTAGCAGGACGTGAGCGTCCTTCCTCTGTCTCTCTGAGAAGACAGTAAAGTCTCTGTGTGCATCGTCCTCCCTCTCCTGACTCACTGTACATGTACCGTTGTGGCGCTAACTGCTCGTGCTAACCGCCCAGATTGACTGTGCGCTAACCATGAGCTAAAGTTCTGCGTGTTCTACTATGCTAAGCTAACACTTGTGATTGTATGTTGACGTGGTATGCTGGTGGGAGTGGTTTAGACTCGGTACTAACTTCCGTTTGCTTCTGTGCTAAGGTAACGCTAACACGATAATTCATGCTAACTAAAGGCTAAGCTGTAAGCGTGTGCTTATGCTATGTTGCTGTTAATCATTGTGTGCTATGGTAATGCTAACATGATAAGACATGCTAACTACATGCTAAAGCTGTAAGTGTGTGCTAATGCAATGCTCCTGTTAACATTGTGTGCTAAGGTAATGCTAACACGATAAAACATGCTAAAGCCTGTGCTAATGCTCTGCTGCTTTTAATATTGTGTACTAAGGTAACGCTAACACTATAAGACATGCTAACTAAAGGCTAAACCAATTTGCTGTGTGTGCTAATGCTATGCTGCTGTTGATTATTGTGTGCTAAGCTAAAGCTGATAGATTTGAATGTGCTGTTTGCTTTAACACTACGAGCCATATTTGTTTGCTAATGCTGCTAAGCTAGTGCTGACGGTGTGCTGTAATGCTAACTGTGCTAACGGTGTTTGTTTATGTGTGCGTGTCTGTTGTTGTTATTGTTGTCTTTCTTTCTCTGTTTCTCTCTTGACTTTATTTTTCTCTCTTTTTTCTCCCTCTTTCTCTCTCTCCATCTTTCTTTCTCTCTCTTTCTCTCTCTCTCTTTCTTTCTCGCTCTCACTCTTTTTTCTTTTACTTTTTCTCTCTCTCTCTCTCTCTCCCTCTCTCCCTCTCTCTCTCTCTCTCTCTCTCTCTCTCTCTGTCAGGTCTTATTCCTCCTGTTCTACCTCCACCACCTCTTGTCGTTCCTCCAACAACCCTACTAGCATCACCACTCCTTCCTCCACCTCCACCTCCTCCTCTCTCTACTCCTCCAGCCTACCTCCTAACAGCCACGCCACCTACCATCAGTACTGCTGTCCCGCGCGCCTCCGCCTGCCCAAGCCTCCGTGCGCCCTGCCCCCCGCCAAGCACCACGAGCAGGCAAGGTAAGGGCCAGAGTCCCCCCCCCCCCTCCTCCAGAGCCTCCGTCCACTCCACCCGTCCCAGAGGGTCGTGACCCCAAACGCACTAATATAATAATGTGATAGTGACTTGATTTGAACAGAACTCATCTCAACAAGGTCACAGAACCCAGGGAAAGAAAATAAAAGCTATTCAATTCAATTTGAATCACAACACATTAAAGTCCAGACCCTGAAATCTAAAGTAAATAAATAATAACTAAATAATAGTGTAATAATTAAGTCATTATTTTTAATGTCTACAAAGAAAACATCTTTGTCCAAATTGATAATAGCAGTGATAATAAAATATTTTTGTACAGCTGCTCTCCAGGTCGTTGTTACATCATCAGCAGCACGATGGTGATGAAATGATTTTAAAGATTCATGTAAAGAGACGTGTGATTTAAACTTCAGGTTCAGTTTCTACAGGGACGACCAGGAGGGAAAATATCATCAATATTAATTATATAAATGCGTTTTGGCTTCAGATCCGACCTTACCTGCCCCCCCCCCCCCCCATACACCTTGCCTTCCCCCACACCTACAACAATCTCTACTGCTACCCCCCCCCCCCCCAACACACACACACACACACACACTCTCTCACTGTCTCCATCAACCATTCACACACATAGGAAACAGCAGTGAAAGTGAAGCAGCTCCCTCATCCACCCCCCCCCCCCCCATTCTCCTCCTCCTCCTCCTCCTCACCCTCCTATTTATTCTATTCACAAAATAGTCTGTGTTATTATTTAGATGCTTAAAGTTTTGTATTCTGAATGTTCAGTGTTAAATTTGTTTATAATAATCACTAATTAAATATCCATAAAGAGGCAAATGAGTAAAACAAACACAAACCTAATAAACTCTTAAATGAGTACAAATGTTATAATAATAATATTTTTTAATTGATTTATGGAATTTCAGATTAATCACAACTTCACATTGTTTTTGAATCCTCTCAACATGTTAATTTAAAGAATATATTAATTATTAAGATATTAATCAATTATTAAAAGTTCAGGTAGAAAACTTCAGGTAGTTTGACTTCAAATCCGTTGCTGTGCTGGTCTCTGTGAACACGCTGCTGGTCCCAGTGGTTTCACTGGGGAGACTTTAACTCCTGTCTGCTGCTCAAGCTATTACATATGGCTGCTGCTTCAAATTAAAAGCTTATCACTAACAAACCCACAGGAGGCTTTTATTGTGAAGTAACAAGTATTGTGCGCACTGATTTGTCATCAGCACTTTTTCGTTGTGTTGAAACCAAGGACGATCAGTGACTGTAATTAAATCCACTGTATATGATATGATATGATATATGACGACGTGTCTCCACTTCCTCCTGTTATACAAACATGAAGCTGAAGTATCTTGAATACAAATGCTGCCATCTTGTGGTGAAGCTGTCATTTGGAGTCAGATTCTCTGACAGTAGTGAGAAATGTTTATTTTGGTCCACATCTCATCTGCTAACATGGAGACATTTTCTCAGTCAAACACAATAAACCATGCTTTTTCAAATTTAACCAATATTTAATTTTTTTTTATTCTGTATCGTTTATATTTGAGATATAAATATAATTTAACTTTCTAAAAATTAGCGAAGGCTTGGCTTCCCTGAAAGCCTTCGCTCACATCATCCCTCCTTCCTTCCTTCTCTCCTTCCTTCATTCTTTCCATCCTTCCATCTCTCCATCCATCCTTCTCTCCAGTCTTCCTTCCTTCCATCCTCCTTCTCTCCATCCCTCCATCTCTCCTTCCCTCCCTCCCTGTGAATGGAGAATGCTGCTTCACCTCCACCTGGAAACTTAAACCCAGGTCACTCCTGCAGTTAGAGATGTGGAAACAGTGATATCTAGTGGACGAGAGCAGTACTGCAACTTTAAACTGAACGACCCATTACCAGACTTCTCTTCTTTCCTGTCCTTTCTTTTTCTGTCTCTCTTCTTCCTCTTCTCCTGCCTGTCCTCCTGTCCTCTCTCTTTGTCTCTGTTTGTCTATCTCTCTCTCAGAGAGGAGGAAGACGACGACATCGCCCATCAGTTCTGTTGCCCCGCCTCCGAGTGCAGTAGCCCCTCCTCTAGGTAACCAGGGGCGACCGCGAGACCCCGCCCTGCCTGACTGTCCCCCGGTAAATTGAGGAGTGATACGCCGCCCCCCCCCCCCCCCCCTCCATGGCCGCCTCTGTCTTTTCTAATCTCTGATCACGAAGCAGCATCAACGACGCATAAGTTATAACAAAAGGAGGAAGTCCGGTATTTCTTTAGGAACAAGGTTTTCAGAATAAAAGCTTGTTTGTTGAGTCTTCAAATATTCAACCTTCAAAATTACAACGCTCGCTTTAAGGTTATTTGTTCTTTGGAAGCTTCGGAGTTCTTATCGAAGCTGAGACACTCTGGGTGGGACAGTGAACACTGAGTGTGCTGCAGCTTGAAGGACTGATCCTCGCCACCGTCTCACACCCGGAGACGTGTCCCCTGCTTCGGCTGCTTCACTCGGCAGGACGCAGTGACTCGGCTGAACCCCGGCCATGAGTCGGCACTTTGTGTGCAACATGCAAACACAGCGGTTGGTCTTTGACCTCCGCCTGAGGACAAACTCAAACCTCGTCTCTCCTCCCGACACTAGGTCTGATCAGACTTCAGCTGTTTACCCTCCCTGTCCGAGCATGAAGCCCCCCCCCCCCCCCCACGACGCTGTGGCCCGAGCCTGAAGGTAGACACACAGTTCATTAGGGTTGGACAACACGCTCCAGGATGGTCCGCTGGCCTCAGAATGTCAGCAGGTGGCGCCGTGGAGCTGATGAGGTTGCCCCAGCTCTGCAGGGCTCTGGTTTGTCCTCAGCTTGTCTTCACCACTTCAGACCAAACTCTCCGGGCGAAGGACGAAGACTCGTGAGAGTTGCTGGCTCTTCATGAACTGTCCGAGCGGCAGGTGATCACGAGGAGGTCGTCCTGCTCAGCTGCTGGAGAGACACACCCCCCCCCCCCCCCCCCCCCACTAGGGTCATGAGTCTGGTCTTTTGTTGAGTCATCATCATTCCTACATCCGGCCACAGGGTTCTCCTTAGAGCTGCGTCTCATCTTGGTTCAACCATCGATTTGCACCCGAACACGTCAGTGGAGTGAGAATCAGGTTTCTGTAGAAGTACCAAAGGCACTGAGGCAGGTTACTGATTCTAAATCATGATGATGGATCAGATTCTGATCTCAGACCTGTTTCAACGGCCGAGTTGAGACGTTTTCAGCAAAGTGACAGACAAAGAAAAACACTTGCTTCCCCCCTGTTACAGTTAAGGGAGAACCCTGGTGCCTAAAGTGTGAAGACACACACCCACACACACTCACACACACACGCACACACACACACACACACACACACACACGCACACACACACACACACACACACACACACACACACATACACACACACACACAGCAGTTGTCCTCAGAGATAAATATCTGGATGAGTATGTTTACATGCACGCCTGCACTCCGGAGCAGTGATCCACTTTGATATTTTTAATTTTAATTATTCTTTAACTGCGTGAATTACAAATATATTATTAACATTTGTGAACATGATCTCACACACAGACCAAGCTCTTTGATCCATATCCACGTTATAATAAGAACCACAGGCTGCAGGACACCGTGTCCACGTCTCGTCAGCACAGGACGGAGCCCGGGTGGAGTCCAGGTGGAATCTGTCCCTGTCTACGTCTCGTGTTATTATTTTAGAGTCAAGCTGCAGTTAAAAATGAATTTTATGCTAAGAAATGAATAAATGAGTCTCCAGGGACTTTGCCATCGCCTCAGTTTGACCTGTGCAAGAATCAGGAGGAGGTGAAAGGACACTAAAGTAGAAACGCAGTGAATTTGAGTGAGTTGTCTGTGACTCTCTTTCAGGCAGAAGCTGAAAGTCGTTGCTCCTGCTGGTCGCTCACAGAAGTTTTAAAACATCACACATTCTGGACGAGGTGTGATCCACGCTCAGACAGGATGTTTGGCCTGGTCTGTGTGTTCGATCCCTCAGACTGAGATCAGGTCATTGGGTTTGAGATGATTCTGCACGACTCACTCCGATGCATGTAAACACACTCAGCGCTTCAGAGGAAGAGGAAGCTGGTGGAGGTGACGATGAAGGTCAAACACTGGAGCCCTTTGTGTCTTCTTCTCTTGTGTCTTCCTGCAGAAGACACTCTCTGACTCTGAAACTCTGACTCCCTCCTGCTCCTCCTCTCTTCCTCCCTTTCCAAAAAGAAAGAAACAGGAAGGAAAGAAGTGAGAGAGAGAACGATGTCCTTCTGAATCAGTGCCAAGTAAATATAAAGGAGATGAAAAGGAGGCGTCGTCCTCCTGTGCCAAGTTACAGAGCGTCGTGTGTCTCTGATGCCCCGCCCCTTGAGCCAGGGTCATGTTTTGTGAGTGGAAACGCTGTATGAGCATCGGCCAATCATCTCTCAGCTGTACAATCACATGTATCTACTGTATGTTTTCCTCATAGTGAGCCTGCACTTCTGTCTCCAGCTTCTCTTGGCAACATGTACATTTAAAAAAGCAATACGCTGGTCTCAGATCTGGTGTGAGAATCTGTCCGTGTGCTCATATTGAGTGTGAGGAGTTTGACCGGTGAGCGATGAAGAGTCTGAAGCCGACGGAGCTTCGATCCAAAGTCACGTGATCAACGAGGGGAGGGGCGTGTCCTGTTTGAGGAGTAAAATAAAACTTGAAATAATGATATTATTTTTAGATTTATTTTTAAAACAGTGATTCAGAAAAAAATGTTTTATCTTTAAAATGAATCAGAGAAACAAAGACTTCGGTCTTGAAAGCTTTTTTTTATATATATTCCACGTCAATTACAAGTTTCTGTTTATGAATGTGTAGTTTTCTCCGATCGGACTCATTTCCTGTCAAACTGATGATAGAGTCGTTCAAGTCTTTTATCTTTTGCAAATATCATTATTGGTGAATGTCTCATTAGAACTCTGTTTAGGTTTTAGAATTGATGAATCATTTCCAACACAGTCTCTCTCTCTCTCTCTCTCTCTCTCTCTCTCTCTCTCTCTCTCTCTCTCTCTCTCTCTCTCTCTTTCTCACCCGTTAGCGCCTCAGGTTCGCCCGACTTCTTCTCGTTTTGATCTCAGATGTGATAATTGGTTAAATACATGTCGATTCGAATGCGACCTTTTCTCCGAACTGTCAAACTGCACAGATCGATGGAAACTCGTCAGAATCATGTGAGAAGTGATGAAAATGTCCTGGTGTCATCTGAGTGTGCAGGGAAATAAATGTAATATTTCATAAGATTAATGTGAACTTAGTTTATATATGATTCTCGACCACACTCTGCACTACAGCCAATACATGCTGCAATTTACCCAAACCAGTCTCAGTCCTGTTAGCAGAAATTAGCTTGTTTGCTAGTTTAAGAAAGATTAAACCAAGGAAATCAATAATATTTAATGTTTTAGCATCATAGAATTAACTAGATAACAAAATCTCCTGTGTTTATGATCACGAAGCACTTTTACTGAAATAACTATGATGAGCAATGATGTGAAAATGATGTGGTGACAATCAGTGAATTAAGAAAAATGTTTGAAATTTTAAACCAGAAGAGTTTTAAGAAACAATTCTCTTGTAAAACTTAAAATAGAAAATATTTTGCACCGTTAGCTCGCTTCTAACATGTTTCCCACCCTTTACGTTAGCATTTGATCAGGCTAATGTTTTGCATGGCTATTTAGTTTAATATTATGTAGCATCCATTAGCACTCTGTGTGTGTGCAGGGACGTTCAGTCCAGAATTTAAATGGTTTAATTTGACAAAGTCATTGGTTTTAGCACAAATTATAAGTAACATCATATATTTGTAACAATTAGTGAGCTAAGCTACTGTACCTCTGGATCTCTATCTATTAATATTTAGCATTAGATGCTAGTTTGGAAAGAATCTTCATTGTTTTCAGTTGTTTGCACATTTTCAGAAACTGTAAAACTCTACAGCCGAATAAAAAGTGTCAGCGGACGTTTTCCATTTCCTTCTGATGTAATGAGACTCACATCTGATTGGCTGAGTGAGCGCCATGAGGTCACATTGTATCATGTGATCTCAACGCTGGGAAAGTTGGAAAAAACGGCTTAATGTTTTTTCTCTTTCATCAGTTTTTAGATGTGATCTTATTTTTTATTTTAACGTGATATTTTTCATTTCTGTAATATTGTACAAAATTTACGTCTGCTGATTGAATATGAGGTTATAAGAATAATTTCATATTTTCCTCGGCTGCATCAACTGATCCTGATCTGTTGGATCTGTGAGGTCACGCATTGAAGACTCACTGGTGCTAAACACACACAGACACACACACACACACACACACACACACACACCCCAGCATGCTGCACTAACAGGGGTCATCCAGGGATCCATTAACTGCTACAGGACGTCAACAATTAATTTGACTTCAGAAAATCTCTTCATCACAATAAGAGAAGAGATGATTGCATGTGATGAGCTCGTTCAGAGTGTCGGCTCCAAACAGACTAACATCTTTATTATTATTACAATCTGTAAAAAATATGGATGTTTGCTGGTTTTACTTTTACTTTGTTTTTCCTGCTCCGCACAAAACTGTTTCCACTGCAGCTCATTATGACGAGAGACAGACAGATGGAGAGAGAGAGAGAGAGAGAGAGACAGAGACAGAGAGTCAGACAGAGAGAAAGAGACAGATGGATACATAGAGAGAGAGAGACAGATGGAGACAGACAGACAGATGGAGAGAGAGAGAGAGAGAGAGAGAGAGAGAGAGACAGACAGACAGACAGACAGACAGACAGATGGAGACAGACAGAGACAGACAGACGGAGAGAGACAGATGAAGACAGACAGACAGACAGATGGAGATAGACAGACAGAGAGAGAGAGAGACAGACAGAGACAGAGAGAGACAGAGAGAGACAGATGAAGACAGACAGACAGAGACAGACAGACAGAGACAGACAGAGACAGACAGACAGACAGAGACAGACAGAGACAGATGAAGACAGACAGAGAGAGACAGACAGACAGAGACAGACAGACAGATGGAGACAGACGGACTCTTCAGGTCTCTGTGGTGACATCACGTCTTTGGGAACACGGAGCTGAAACCTTTGCGTCGTTGTTTCTTTTCTTTAATGATCCAGTTCGGTGCAGGTGACTCGTTCAGTTCGTTACCCGTCCACCGGGTGTCCTGTGCATCCTGCGCTCGGTTTGTTTTATCCGACACAAACAAAGAAGGTTTTTTAAAGAGTCAAACAGGAGAACCAGTCAAATCAGTGCCGGTCAGGGTTTCGGCTCAGCGGTGAACATCCTGTTTCCCGGCTCCTTCAGAGTCCGTCAGCGTCCTCGTGGAACGAGTGAAAGGTTTTAGAGATGGAGTCCGTGTGATGAGGTCACGCTGCTTCTGGATCGTCCCCATGGGTTCACGGGACAAATTAAAGGTTCAGTGTGTAGGATATAGTGACATCTAGTGGTGAAGTGTCATGTTGCAGCTGAACAACCCCCCCCTTCAGAACATAAC
This sequence comes from Pleuronectes platessa, assembly GCF_947347685.1. NCBI lineage: Eukaryota > Metazoa > Chordata > Actinopteri > Pleuronectiformes > Pleuronectidae > Pleuronectes > Pleuronectes platessa. Next base: position 1,177,146 of record NC_070631.1, read on the forward strand.
AGAGAACCTGTGGTAGCTTCAGTCGTCACAGAAACTCAAAAGGTTTAGTTTGTCCAGTCTGGGCTCCTGTAAAAAAACATGGCTGCCTGCTCCTGATGTAAATATAAAGTATTTATATATAAAGTATTTAAATATAAAGTATTATAATATAAAGGCCCATTCTAGGGTGAAGAAAACAGTTTGTACAATTAAGATGAAACACACCAGTGAAAGGATTATTATTTAATATTCACTTTCTGCCCACAGATCTTTTCATATGAACCTTTCACACTGAACCTTTAAAGCAGGAAACTTTTCCATAAATCTGACACAAATTTGATCACGAGTTACAAATGTCAAGTTGGGAAGTTGTGTGTATGAGACCACACACAAACACACACACACACACACACACGCACACACACAGAGGCTCCCCTGTCAACCCCCCCCCCCCCCCCCCCGTCATGGTCCTCCTCCTCTTTATTGCTGTTTTCTTTGGTTTCCAGTCGTTCACTGTTTTCTTCTTGATTCTCTCTCTTTCTGTGTCTCATGATGTAAATACACAGATGGTCATTCTTCAGTCCGTCGACTTTATTCTTATGTAAATTATTTAAAAAAGAGATTGACCATGGATGATATACAATATACTATAAAAAGTATGAAATACAAAATAAATCTATTATCACTGAAAACGATGAGAATGTAACTGGTGGACGTGATGATTAACAACTGTGATGATGTTGTCATGATGATGGCAAACCATGAGGATTATGATGATGATGCTGGTGAATGATGAAGATTAAGATTAAACAAATCCTATGATTCTAAAGAAATCCTTCATTAAACTGCCTGTTTTATTCCAGTAAAGTCGTCTGTGGTTGGTCGAATGTGGTCACATGACACTGAGTGAACGAGGAAGTGTGTAGGTTGCAGACACACAATCACTTAAAATGCACGTGAGCGGATCTCATTCACCGACTCGCTGAGGAGGAGGAAGTCGGCTCTTCAGGGAACTTTCAGCTCTGAAGTGTTTATCAAACTTCAGTCTGGAAGTTGTCTTTGATGAATGAGAAGTTGTCTTTGATGAATGAGAAGTTGTCTTTGATGAATGAGACCTGTAGCGATGGATCTCAGCCTGTTTGCACTGAATGCCTGTCTAACATAAAAGTTATTGAAAGTTCATCCATGTTAACAAGATCATTCAGATCCGGTTGTTTCGAGGACGTCTGTGAACAAATGACTTCAGCCTCAGACTCGATCGGCAACAGATCAAATACTGAAATATCTCAGGAAAGAACCGAACTCAATATATATCAAAGAATCTACAAATTGAACGCAGCTCTGCTCTTATTTCAATATTGCACTTTATTTTTTTTTTTAAATGAGCCTTGCTTATATTTAGCATTATCTCTACTTTTGTATAAATATTTCTGTTTTCAATCATATTTTAAGTCTTAATATATTTCCCCCTTGCGCTGCCACTTTGTTGCTGCTGAGTCATTTGTGAATTTCCTCTTCGGACGATAAATAAAGGTTCAACTCATCTCATCTAACTTCTCACTTTATCACATCAGTGAACATGAAGGAGTTTCTGTCTCAGTCTCTAGTTTCAAGTCTTCTTCAAACAGCTGATGTTCATTTAGTGAATTATGATCATTTAGAGTCAAACAGACCATAAAGCACGGCTGTGTTGGGGGGATACCACAGAGTGATTGACAGCTAGTACTGTCCAATGGGGGCAGATCGCAGGTCTAGTTGGGCGTGTTCTCGAGGTCACAGTCAGGCTCCACCCCCCCCCACCAAAAACCAAGATGGCGTTGGACAAAACATTCATATCCTATACACAGACTTTAACCTTCCGAGTTTGGATACAGAATTTGTGTGGTGTTTTTAATTCAAGCAGCTCAGTCCCTGTTGTAAACGTGTGTGTTTGTAATGTTGTGTTCTCTTATTATTACATCAGATTATATAACATAGTGAAGTTGTGTGTTTGAAATGTTGTGTTATCTTGTCCTGTGACTTCAGAATTGTTCCTTTGTCTTTACTGAGTCTTCTACAATATTCTGTCACTTTTTATACTTTGTGTTCAGAGTTTTTTCCGAAGAGTCTGTGATGCAGAGTGAAGTTAGAAATCGTTGTGTTGATCCTCCCTGGTCTTTATTGCTGTTTGAATCATTTACTGAACTGCTTTTATTTGTTCATACATCACATCTCGACTATTTCAGAGTCAACCGACACAATCTCCAGACGGAGATCTCAAGGTCACAACTTTTCAAAATAAAAGCTCTGTACGTGTCAGTCCCATATGATCAAATAGAAATAATGAAATGATCAGACTGAAGGAACGTTTCCCAGAGACGTTTGTTCTACATACAGAGACTTATTAGTAGGTAGATGTTTGTTTGGGTCAGATTTATCATTGAGGTTTGTACAGTAACAAACCTTTGACCTCTGACCTTCACTGATAAACATCTGAAATCACCTGAAGAGTCATTTTTAATCCCACGTGTACTGGAGAGCTGCGAGTTACGTTTCCGGCCTCAATCTGCCCACGACCCGAGCCGAGGTCAAGGGGAGGCGCAGCGAGCGAGCGAGGGATAATTCAATTAAAGTCTTAGAGAGTGAGAAAAGGAGGAGGCGGCAGGAGAGAGAGAGAGAGAGAGAAACGGGTCGAAGTCATTCACACTTCAGGAAAACACACGTCAGCACTTCTCCGTCTCCCCCACTGGATCCAGCTGGACTGTGAGCGACCTGACTGGAATACAAACGGCTTCCCATCGAGCGGCAGCGAGAAGCTGAGGGAGGAGGGGAACAGGAAGCGGGAAGAACAGGAAACAGGAAGTACTGTCGGGAGCATGAGGTGTCGGGGGGGCAGAGGTTTGAACTCATTATGTGACCGATCCTGACGTCGCTAGAGACCATTTTAGATTCTGACGTGACCGATGGGACCGGCGCTGAACGGTGACGCTGCTGGTTATCGGTTCAGATCCTTGTGATCGTCAGGACGAGGCTGGAACTGAAAACTACACAAACAGGATCTCACCCTTTTATCTCAGAGCTTCACATCTGAGCTCGGCTGAGGTGGAAACTGACCTCGACTGGTTGAACCTTGTTTCTCTGTTTCTAGTGTTTGAGTTCATTTGGACAAACGAGTCGTGTTCTGTGAGTTTATCTGCTAATCTTTACCCAGAAGCCACTGCAGCTTCCCACAGGGATTAAATCTGTTTAGAGCTTCAAGTCACTCGTCCTGTTCACGCTGACGCACCAGCTGACAGGAAGTGACTGCACACAACCTCTCTGCACGTTTACCGACATGTGGCTGTCGCCTTATGTCATAATTAGGTTCTTTATTAATCAAACTTTTTTGTCATTTCCATTTGGTTTATCAGATGTCACAAAATGATGGAAAGCATTTTAAAACCTTGAACAAAAATAAACATTTATTGGCTGAGATAATTAACTAATTAACGGATTTTTTAATATCTCAAAATCCAGCTGCACAACCAGGATAATATTGATGAGCTTATGAAAAACCCTGTGGTCAATGAGCAGAAATAACACAGTTAACATCAAACCACCTTTAATGAGACGATATCAGATATTTATCGGAAGTTTGTGAAACACCAAAATAAATATGATCAGATAAATTAAATAATTTGCTTCAGCCCGAGAAAAGTCAAAATCACAGAAAGCTCAAAATGGAGCTTTGTGTATTTGTTTGTCCAGGTCTGAGGAGATGACATAATTTATTTTTTTCACAATAAATAGGAAAGAAGCGTTAATGTAAAGTCTTGTTCAAACATCTGGAAACAGAGAGGAGCAGGTGCAGCCTGAAGCTGAGAGCTCGAGTGGTTTCTACAGTTTTCAGGATCATTAACTCAACATGAAAAAGATCGTTTCTGCTTCACTGTCATTAAACTCAATCTGTTCCAGCTGAGACATTTCAGTCTTTGTTGAAGATGTCATGATTTGTAAAAGTCTTGAAATACAGGAGAGTTCAGATTTATCTTTTATTTAAACTAAAGTACTTGGCTTCATTCAGGGACTGTGAGGTTTGATTTGGGTCAATTACATCTATCATAGATTAATTTGTTAATTATTTACCTGATGAATTGTCTCTATAAAAACTGAGATAAAAGTCTGTTATCAATCTCTTTTTCTAACCAGCAGCAAAAACACAAAATACATTAAATTTAAATCAAAATCTGAAAATCTGAAAAACTGGAACCTGCAGATATTTTACTTTTAGCTGGACAAATATGAATGATTGAAAGAAATGATAATCCGATTTTATATGAAGGAATAAAAACAAATATGAATCATACACTGACAAAATCAGCTCCTTTAAAACATCACAGAAAAGTTTATTTTAAATCACCTGCAGACTTTCAGAATAATTTCATGACTTTATTTCTTAGAGATATGAACAGTTTATATGATTTATTAGAAACAGAGTCGCTCAGTGGCGCCCCCTGGAGGAGAATCACAGCTCGTGTTGTCCCTCTAGGACTCGAGGTCACCTCTGGGGAAACCATGGGTACAAAGTGGTTTTGAGATGCAAAGCACAAATCACTTCTCTCCCCTTGAAATATTTAGTAAATACCTGAGAGCTGCACTTTAACACCAGTGAGCGTCCCAGTGGATTCAACTGACCTGAAGGAGGTGACCTCCTTTATTTTGAAGGAGCTGGTTTCTTTCTTTTAGTTTTGCGATGAAGTAAATAAAGTTTTTTGTAAAATGACACTTGATCACCGTCTCCTCACCTGACGATGACCAACGTGACGCTCGAGGATGATCACGATTCAAAAGTTCTCGGACTCGACGACTGGGGCGAGCGGCGGGCGTGTCGCTAGCGTCCAATGAGAGCTCGGCCCTGTGGACGCAGAGAGCAGCTGATCTCCAGTCAGCAGATCACTGGGATGTTTGGCGTGCCAGGTGTCTGTGACCTTTGCCCTCTGTTCTGTCTCCGCTCCACTGGGACCTGGTCACCTCTCCGCAGGTAGGCAGAGCTTGACCCCTGACCCCTTGAGTTGACCTTATTCCCGCTGTGGCGTCGTAATGTCTCCTTCTGTCCTCTGTCTTCTCCTCCGGCCACGCCCTCTTTCCCTCGTTCACTTCTACTTTTATTTTCTGCAGCACCGAGTCAGACGCTTTCAGCGGAAAACAGGGAATAAGCAAAGGGAGAGAGAAGGAAGAGATGGAGGAGAAGGAAACTGGTGAAGAAGCAAAGATGGAGAGAGTGGAGGAAAAGGTGAAGATGAGACATGAAGGAGAAGAAAAGCCAGGAAGGGCGGAGGAAAAGATGAGAGGTTGAGTGGAGCTTCATTTTTTATTATCACGTCGTAGCATTGAGGCAGAGAAGTGGTTCACGTGGTGCGTCCACCTGCATCATGTGATCACACCTGTGATAC
>NC_070631.1:1185035-1189605 GCF_947347685.1 Pleuronectes platessa
GAGACGAAGGTGGAGCAGAGCTGGTAACAAACCAGTGAGACCAGTTCACTGCAGCAACTGGAGCATGAAGCAGCGTCCTGCTTCCTTTATCCCACACAAAGAGGTGGATGCTCTAAAGAACCTGCAGCTTTCAGCCGGTTCCTCATTTCACCTTCTGGTTGCTTTTTAGTGGCGTCTTGAAGATTTATATATTTTATGTATATTTTTTTTGACATAAATCAGTTATGTTTTTATTTTTTAAATGATGATGTTTTGTGGTTGAAAGTATTTTTCTACCTGAACAGAAATTGTGTTCGATTTCTTTAAAATACCAGTTTTACCGTCGACATGGAGCGACACTGCTGTTTGCTCAGTTTGTGTTTTCAACTTCATTTATGAGGACGTTCGTCACATGATTTATATTTGTCTGTAGAATCCGAGCTGAGAGCAGCAAGTCCTCATGGGAGAAGAAGTTCTCAGGTTCCAAACACAGGAAGATCCACAGATACAGTCACAAGACCTGAGGAGAAATTAATACATGCATAGAAAAATGAGCCTCCTTCATCCTGCCTCTGTTTTCATCTCGGGTCCAAAGATTCTTTCAGTTTCATTCAAGTTTCCTGTCAATTCATTTTGTGACAGAAGAACTGGAGGAAAGATTCATAACTTTGAAATGTTTGTTCAGAAACCTGATCCCAAATACCTCCTGCTGCTGTTTAACGTCCTGAACAGAACTCACATTTACATTTCACCATTAAATCTTATTTATTTATTATTTTTCTTTTGCGCTCATTATTTATCTTTTCCGTCCGGAAACTGAATTCAAATCATCGAAATGCTAAAATGCTTCTGTATTTTATTCTGTAGCTCAGAGTTGAGTTGAGTTGTTTAGCTTTTCATTACTGTGAATTATGAGGACAGAGGTTTAGTGGAGAAGAAGCAGGAGCCCAAAAATAATCTGGTCCCACCGGGGCCGGCGTGAAGCGAAGCGTTAAGAAACTCAAGTGCTCCAACGCTCAATTATTTAGCGAGCAAGCTACTTGGATGTTTGCTAGCCGCTGTCGCCATCAGGACGGCCGGGAGGAGGAGGAGCTTAGGACGCTGGATTCTGCTGATGAGATCAGAGATCAGGTCCTATTTGTTCTGTCCAGACAGTCGTTCGACAGAAGGTTGAACATCATCAGACTAATGCAGCTCCTGAACAGCACCTTCAGGAGCAGTACTCCAAAGTACTACTGTGCTACAGTACTCCACAGTACTACAGTATTAAACAGTACCACAGGGTTAGGGTTTCACTGCAAACCAACAGAACCATGGTTCAGTTTGATCCAGACCCAGAACACCTCGTCTGGTCCGAAGAACCTTTCACACCTGAATCGACACGTCCACTCACTCACTGTGAAGCTTCCACACATTGTCCTGCTGTTTTCTCACATGGACTCACTCTGACAGACTTTTTACCAGGAGGCTGCAGGAGAAGATCCAGTAAATGTCCAGAGACACTGACTCAGACATTTATTCTCACAAACAGAAACAGCAGAAAATGTCAGGAACATGTGAGGAACACGTCAGGAACACATCAGGAACACGTCAGGAACACGTCAGGAACACGTCAGGAACATGTCAGGAACATGTCTAGACTTCGGTGCAGGTCTGAAAACAGCTCTAATGAGATTAAATTGTCTTCATCAAGTGTCACCGCAGCAGAGCTCTAACTATATTATTGAGGGATGCTGAGTATGTAGTCCTGTACACACACACACACACACACACACACACACACACACACACACACACACACTCAGACCTGAACTATAAATGCAAACCCTGACGCTGCACATCTGTCTCCTGTCTGGGAGATGATTAGGGCGAAAGCCGGAGTCGGGAAGCGAGTGAGATTGAACCACAGCGACAGAAACAAACTGAATTTGAAGAATCTATGACATGAAAGTGCAGCGTGTCACATTTTAAACTCCGGTGTATCGTTGTCAGATAAAACGCTTCCTCGCCATAATGACTGAAGAAATGTCCGGGCTAATATTTCTCCTGATTCATCAGAAAACCACATTTCTCATCAACTGAGGGGAAATTTAATTCTGCTGGTTTCTCCTGAATCTGTACGAAAATCAATCTGTGCAAACAACGTCTGATGCCAGAGGGATTCTATGTCATTTATTGGAAAGATTACATGTTCAGACGTCAGAGTTTTGTTTTTATCTTATTTCATTTCAGTTTAGATAAACGTCATATATGAAAGTTGAATATATTTAGATGTATTGTTATTAAAGGTAAATTAATCAAATGAGTAGTGATAATAAATGATGAACACAACATCGGTTTGATAAGAACGACCTGAAATGACAGCAACCATCTTTCACAAACATTTATTTAACATCTACTTGGTCCAGGTCCCATCTGCTAACATGGAGGAGATAAAAAAAATACAAAAACAAACAGGACAGAGACACAAACAGCTGCAGACATGAGAATAAACAAGGCATCGTGTGATTGTAACTCGGACAGAGTTTGTTTGGGGAGGATCAGGGAGACGAAGAGGAGGAGGGAGAACGACTGGAAGAAGAAGGAGAACAGGAAGAAGATGAAAGAGCAGCAAACGAGGGCGAGACGAGTCTCCTGTCGCCTCAAATCCTCTCAGGTTTTAGACCAAGGAGGTAATTACAGAGGAAGATGGAGAGAGGGAGAGGGAGGGGGAGAGAGAGAGAGAGAGAGAGAGGGAGAGAAAGAGAGAGAGAGAGAGAGAGAGAGAGAGAGAGAGAGAGAGAGAGAGAGAGAGAGAGAGAGGGGGGGGGGGAGAGAAAGTGAGAGAGAGAGAAAGTGAGTGGGAAGAAAAGAAGAAGATGGAGAGAGGGAAAGGATAAAAGTAATGGAGAGTGACGAGGTAACACACAAGTACAGAGAAAGACAAAAAGTGTGCGTGTGTGAGTCTGTGTGTGTGTCTGTGTGGTTTTTTTTTGTGTGTGTGTATTTGTGTGTGCGTGTGTGTCTGTGTGCCTTCCTCAGCCTGACAGGAGGTGGTGCTCTTTCTTATCCATGGAACATGACTGAACCACTCTGTGTGTATCATGTTTTCTGTTTGTGTTGAGAGTGGAAATAATCTAAACACACACACACACACACACACACACACATTTGAAGGAGGATTTTGTTGAACAATGTGAAGTCAGATTGATCAGGATCAACACATTCAGCTCTGACTGTCGAGTGTTAGCGGAGGATTTGATGGATGAGCTGCACATTTAACGAGAGGGTTCAAAGGTCAGAGGTCACCAGAGGTCCCTGTGGAGCTCCTCCGGGGAGATCTGACTGTTTGTTCAGCACATTCAATGGTTTCCAATACATCCTTTGTTTTCATAGAAATCATATTCAGCCTCTTTAAACACAAACACGATTTCCACAGATGAATAAGAAGTGTGTGAGCTGCCGCCTCAGGCTGCTTCACTTTCTATTTCTAAAATCCATATCGCTTTCCTGTCGTTTCACTTACACGACAAAGTCGCCTTAAACACAGAGACGGCTCCTCGGTGCAGGAGCGGCATCATGGAAAGGGCCGAGGGCCGAGGGTGGTGTTGATGAAGGAGATGATGGAGCGATGAGGTGAAGTCAGAGGTGTAGCCTCGTCAGGCAGCTGTTAAACCAGCTTCAGGTCGAAAATAACTTTGCTAACTTTTTCAGATCACATTATACAGTCATTTTAACGCACTCACTTGGATTTGAATGCATCATGTACCTTACAAACACTTTTCATACGAACATCTTCAGCCTTCAGGCGTCAACATGAAGTCGAGCTTATTGAATCATCTTCTACCTGATTCTGTCTCCAGGATGTTTCTGACTCAGTTAATGTTGGTTCCTGGGTTTTTATTGAAAAAGGCTATAAACTGTATTTGTTGTTTAAAACAATGTGAAATGTGTCTGCAGAGAATCTGTAGCTGCAGCAGAGTCGGTCAGAGAGCAGCTGGTGAACACAGCCGAGCGTTAGCAGCCTCGATGGTTACAGACGGTTCATCGAACATTCAGATGTGACATGAGAAGTAATAATCTGTGTTCTCCTGGTGGGTTTAAGTTTTCTTCTCCAGTGTCAAACTGCTTCCAGTATCTGTGGCTGGTTGCGTCTCCTCCGCTCGTTGCCGCTCTAATCTTCTCCTGCAGGGAGACGCAGACCTGACGCTGCTCAGGAGCTCCAGCGTTTGGATCTCAAATCGTTGAGATCAGGAAACTGAATCATTTCATAAAACGACAGCTTCTAGAGCCGAGGTCCTGAGGCGACCCCGGCTGCTTAACACACACATGTTCAGTGTGTAACGTTGTGTATGGACCTGCAGTTGTGTGTATGTGTGGTGCATATACAAACTCACCTGACTGCTCAGGTGTGTGTCTGGGGTCCAGGTATGTTGTGGGGACCTAAATGTGTTTACATAGTCACCTTATGGGGACAAGAAGCAGTTGAAGATGTTTTTGAAGGTTTAGTTTAACTTTAAAAGTAAGTCCAAGGAAATTAATTAATGTTGATGTAATTTCATCTGAATTCATAGAGACAATACTGTGTGTGTCTGTGTGTGTCTGTGTGTGT
>NC_070631.1:1189805-1247305 GCF_947347685.1 Pleuronectes platessa
TCTCTCTCTCTCTCTCTCTCTCTCTCTCACTCTCTCACACACACTGAGTCACATGGGGGTGACTCACAGCAGCGTGTGTGTGTGTCTGTATGGGGGTGTGTACAGTGTACGTGAGTGTGGGTGTACAGTGTGTTGTGATTGCAGAAGACACAGCATGAGTGTGTGTGTGTGTGTGTGTGTGTGTGTCTGTGTGTGTGTGTGTGTGTGTGTGTGTGTGTGTGTGTGTGTGTGTGTGTGCGTGTGTGTGTGTGTGTGTGTGTGTGTGTGTGTGTGTGTTAACTTGGCAGTGCCCACATTAGCTTCCCTGGCAGCTTCTCAGCCCTTTGACGATGGAACCATCATTTCTCTTCTTTTCTTTCCTCCCTCGTTCCTTATTGATCAGTTAATTGATCGATCAGCTGTCAATCATCCTGTTTCCTGTCAAACCATCACCTGACCAGTATGAAGCAGGACTTGTCCGGTGTAATTTGGTTTGTTCCAGTTTGTCTGGTCTGTTTTAGTCCGACTGTAAACAAAGACATGAGGCCAAATCATCTGGATCGCCCCCTGGTGGCTGACTTCAGTGATCGTGGAGTCGTGGTATTCTTGCCCCGCCCACACAAGTCCTATAATGTCTACTGTGATGTCTTCAGTCTGGTCCATGTCCCATCTGCTGGTGACTGCAGTCAGCCACCAGGGGGCGACCCAGATGATTTGGCTTCACTTGTGGGGGGGGGGGGCCAGTTGGCTTCGGTTTTTCAGCTTTGGTTTTCTCTGGTCTCGTATTGGAATGGTTTGGTCTGGTTTGGTCTGGTTTGGTCTGGTTTGGTCTGGTTTGGATTGGCCCGGTTTGCCCAGGTCTGGTCTGGCTTGGAATGGAATGGTGCAGTCTGATTTGTCTGTTTTTGTCTCCTTTTTCTTGTCCTCTATTCGTCCTTCACCCTCTTTCCTTCCTTGTCTCTTCTCTATTGTACCATTGTTTTATTTTCTTCTTCTTCACTTCCCTCCCTGTCATATTCTGTTCCTCCTCCTCCTCCTCCCTTCTTCTCCAGTCATGCGAGTTTCTTCCCCTCTTCCCCGTCCTTAATTCTTTGCCTCCCCCTCCTCCTGTTCGCCCTCATTCTGTTCTCTGTGGTTTAGCTCATCTCCTGCTGCTGCTTCCCTTCATCAGAATGTTTCTTTATCTTTCACTTTATTTCAGAAACAAACTCGTTATAGATTCAGTTTGACCGGATGTGATCGACATTCATTCGGTCATTCTCTCTCTCTCTCTCTCTCTCTCTCTCTCTCTCTCTCTCTCTCTCTCTCTCAGTGTGGAGGGCGAGTCTCAGTGTCCGGAGACGCTCGCTTTTTCTGATTCGTCCTTCGGCCACCCGCCTCCCTTCCATCGCTACAGCAACAGCCCCCTCTCCAGCCCCTGTGACCCCTACAGCTCCGCCTCCTCCAGCGGGCCCCTGGGAGCCTCCCACATACACACTCAGGTACTGACCCTGAGACTCACACACGCACACACACACACACACACACACACACACACACAGCTATAAGTTAGGTTTACAGCCATAAGTTTCTACACAAGACAAAGTTCCCCCTTGTTGAACAACCATGTTTGGATCACTTCTCTCCAAACACACTGGACCTGGTCAAAAATTATAAACTATAACAATAATATAATAACAACTGTGATCACACGATGATGAGTTGTGCATCACTTCAGGCCGAAGGTCTGACCAGAGGGGGAGAGAGCAGCAGACTTAAATTAATTTTGTAAAATTAAGATTGTCCACGTCATAGGATTGTCAGATAGCGCCCCCTATAGGCCCAGGGATCCCTGCAGTGGGATTAAAACCCAACAATTAAAAAGTATTATCAGACAATCATACTTCAAAATAAATGATATGATTTGTGCTAATGCATTAATGCCTCAGCAGCTTTTTACTTTGGCTAACTGATGTTGACATGTAGGCTGGAGCCAGATGATTTGGTTCCCTTTTTGGGGAGGGGGGGGGGGGGGGGGGCGCCATGTCTGGTTCCCTCTCTCTCAGGGTGTGAATCTGAAGCAGCTGAATAAATATAGTTTAAGATTAAATCAATCATAACTGACGACCTGTCTCCCCTCTCCTCCTCCCTCCCCCCCCCCCCCCCCCCCCCACCCCCCCCCCTCAGGGCAGCTCTCCCCCCTCCCCCCCCAGCCCGGCGAGCCTTGCCTGGGCTCAGCGGAGTCGACACCAGCCGGCCAGCCTGGCGCTCCGCAAGCAGGAGGAGGAGGAGAGCAAACGCTGCAAGGCCTTCTCCGACAGCTATGAGCTCTCTACAGACCTCCAGGACAAGAAGGTGCAGTGAAGGACTCCATCTGTTCTGTCTTTGGAAGCAAACGCACTTTATAACACCCACACTTATTGTGTTACACACACACAGACACATCATCACTGTGGGTTGAGGCTCAGATGCTGTGTCACGATCCACCCGTCCAATCTGTCAAGTCCAAATGATTCTTCCACATCGGCTCAGCCTCCGTGTTGTGTCGTTAAATGACCAATGACAGATTCAAAATGTCCGTGCTCTGTCCCCTGATTGGTTCCCTGACTGTGCGACAGGTGGAGATGCTGGAGAGGAAGTACGGAGGACAGTTTGTGTCCCGGCGGGCGGCGAGGACGATTCAGACCGCGTTCAGGCAGTACCGCATGAACAAGAACTTTGAGAGGCTTCGCAGCTCCGCCTCCGAGAGCAGGATGACCCGACGCATCATCCTGTCCAACATGAGGATGCAGGTACACACACACACACACACACACACACACACACACACACACACTATGAAACACGTGTTGTTCAGGTCAGTTGTTTCCAGCTCTGATCTGGATTTCTTCTCGTTGGGTCCAGTACTCGTTTGACGAGCGTCCGCCACAGTGTCAGGGGTCAGCAGGTCAACAGGGGTCAGCAGGTCAACAGGGGTCAGAGGACGCAGGGGACATGGACGACTCCTTCTCTAAACAAGTAAACACATCTCACACCTTCTGAAACGCTCACACAACTGGAATTCAAGTCTTGAAATATGAGACTGAACCAAAGGTTTGATTCTCTCTGTGTCTCTGTGGACTTCAGGTGAAATCTTTGGCCGACTCCATGGACGACTCGCTCACCTGTCAGTCCGGACGAGAGGACTCACAGGAAGCAGGAGGAGACGAGGACGAGGAGGAGGAGGACGGAGACGAAGAAGAGGAAGAGGAGGAGGAAGAAGGGGAGGAGGACGAGGAGGAAGACGAAGATGAAGATTACAGACAGTGTGCGTGGCGCAACACCAACGCGTCCTCCCACCGCGCCACAGGCCGGATGGGAGGAGACGGGAGAGGAGGTGCTGACATGCACGAGGACAGCACCGCCACCTCCTTCAGTGATGTCACCCTCTACATGGACGAGGGCTGCCTCCCCTCCTCGCCGCTGTCCCGCCCCACCTCCAACTCTGACACGGAGTACTGGGGAGGAGGGCGAGGAGGAGGTGCAGGGGGGAGGGAGGACAGCAGGGAGACGGAGGGAGGAAGCAGCCGGAGGAGCAGCACGCCCTGTACAGAGTGTCGGGGGGAGTACAGAGGGAGGGCAGGAGGAGGAGGAGGAGGAGGAGGAGGAGGACACCTCCCTGTCCTGACCATCGAACCCCCCAGTGACAGCTCAGTGGACATGAGTGACAGGTCAGCACAACCAATCAGAGAGCTTCTACAAAAGTTGTTAGCATGTTCTTAATCTGATTATAACAAACAGACTAAATAAAGATGGACGACAAGACAGCTCCCAACAGTGAAGCCAAATCCTCTCCATCGCCCCCTGGTGTCCGGCTCATTGATAGGTCCCATAAAGCCTCCTCCATGTTAGCAGATGGGACATGGACCAAAGTACATGTTACATATTTATTTTAAAAGATGAGACTGTAGTTCTTATCTCTTTGTTCAATTTTCTGATCAGTTAAGTTTTAATTAGTTATTTGATGATATAAAAAGGGGCTGAGACGTCATGATTGACAGCTGAGACTGACTCCTGATTGGTCGAGTGTACCAGCAGGACCTCGGCTCCTTATCAGAGTTGTTTTGGCTTCAGATGTGGAGACGTGTCGTCCATCTTTGTTCACGGTCTCTTCACCTGCAGTTTGATATCTGTGCATCGACAGAGAAACATTTGATTCCATGAGTTTAACGCTGTTGTTTGAATCTGAAGGTCAGAGCGCGGCTCCATCGGACGCCTGGTGTACGAACAGGAGCCGTCGGGAGTCGAGCGAGGAGAGCGGGAGAGGAGGGCGGGAGGAGGGGAGGAGGAGAGCGGGGAGGACGAGCGGGGGGGAGGAGGGGGGGGAAGCAGCGAGGCCGACTCGCCGCAGGGAACCATCAAACACAAACCCAACGGCCGCTCGGTGGCCACCGCCCAGGGACAGACCCGCAGCCCGGCCAACGTGCCCCCGCCCATCCCCTCGGCCCGGACCCTGCCCTCACACCCGCTCCCCCACCCGCTGCAACACCCCCACCCCCACCCTCACCCCGCGCCCATCCCCCACCTCCCCACCATCCTCCACCACCACCCGCAGTACAGCCAGCCACACGTCACGCACATGCACCATGGGCACGGCGGCGGCCCGTACATGCAGCACCCACACCACTTCAACCAGCACCACTACCACCACCTGCACCACCACCACCTGCCCCATGGTTACCCAGAACCCCCCTCGTCCCCGCTGCCGTCCCCCGTGCCGCCGCTCACACCTCTCTCCCCCCTGCCGCTGCCGCTCACGCCCTCGCCGCTGTCCTCCTCCTCGGCTCTTCAAAACATGGAGGCGCAGCAGCAGCAGCACCTCGCCCACCACCCCCACCTCCACCACCACCACCTGCTGTGCTCGGACGGAGACAACGAGAGCGTCAACTCCACCACCACCAACTCCAACGACGACACCACCGTCAACAACTGCAGCTCCGGCTCCTCGTCTCGTGACAGCCTGCGGGAGCCAGCAGGGGGCGCTCCGCTGGGGAAACAGACCTATCAGAGGGAGAGCCGCCACAGCTGGGACTCACCGGCCTTCAACAACGACGTGGTGCAGCGGCGGCAGTACCGCATCGGACTCAACCTGTTCAACAAGTAAGTGTGTGTGTGAGCACCTGGACACAGAATCAAACTCTGTGACCAAGAAAACTGAAGAGAGAAACGGGTGAAGAAACCATGTTCACACAAATAAAGACATGTTTGAAAAGCGTGTCTCTGTGGGGACAGGAAGCCGGAGAAGGGGATCCAGTACCTGATCGAGAGAGGCTTCGTGTCGGACACGCCGGTGGGCATCGCCCGCTTCATCCTGGAGAGGAAGGGACTGAGCAGGCAGATGATCGGAGAGTTCCTGGGCAGCCGGCAGCAGTTCAACAAGGACGTCTTGGAGTGAGTACACGTCACATGACTTCCACAGCTGACGGGTCCATGACTCAGACACCTAGTGGCGGCAGTCGGTTTGATTCTTCCTCAAATCACCTCAAACGTTAACGTAGACTCACAGATCAGCTGATTAGATTTCAGGGGTCAAAGGTCAGAGTTACGTTGATCTCACATAAACATGTCTTTGATACTTCCTGTCAGTCTTTAGGGAATTTGTTCACATTTTGTTCAGCTGTCACTTGGACTCAAAGATGAATTGACTGGATTTCGGGGGTCAAAGGTCACAGTGACCTCATGACTCTGGTGTGAACCCTCTCCTTTAGGAAATCAAGAGGGGTTGTGGGAAATAAGGTCTTATTATTGAGTCTTGATCTTTTACAGTTCAACATCAACTTAAATGCAAATAAAAACACTGATACTGATAAATCCATCAGGCTCGGATCCTGACACCAGGCGGTTTGTTAATTCAACATTTCATTTCAACTGTGGAAGATGATTTCCTGGTTTCCTGTTTCCGTCTGCAGCTGCGTCCTGGACGAGATGGATTTCTCTGGGATGGACCTCGACGACGCTCTGAGGAAGTTCCAGTCTCAGATCAAAGTTCAGGGTGAAGCTCAGCGGGTGGAGCGACTGATCGAGGCCTTCAGGTGATACACTGCACCGCAGGTTTGAGTCCCAGGGGAGAATCCGCTGGTCACAGTCTGTGATGGTGTTTTTATTCCTCCCTCTCTCTCTTGCTCTCTGTAGTCAGCGGTACTGTGTTTGTAACCCGGTGCTGATCCGACAGTTCCAGAATCCAGACACCATCTTCATCTTGGCCTTTGCCATCATCCTCCTCAACACGGACATGTACAGCCCCAACGTCAAGCCAGAGAGGAAGATGAAGCTTGAGGACTTCATCAAGAACCTGCGAGGTCGGTATCATCTTCATCTTCTGTGGAGTCAGTCTTCAATGACCATTTTAAAAACACTCGTAGAGAGAAGAGAGAAGAGAAAGTCTGCAGCTCAGAGCTGCTCATTCACAACTTGTCTTCTTCATCAAACCATTCATTCTAAGAACGTGTTGCCCCATCGTGTTTGTACAGTAGCCCTGAGCCCTGATACGCTTGTCACTACCCACTGAACCTGTGTGTTTCCACCAGGCGTCGATAACGGTCAAGACATCCCCAGGGACCTGCTGCTGGGCATCTATGGAAGGATCCAGAAATGGGAGCTGAGGACCAACGATGACCACGTGTCCCAGGTCCAGGCAGTAGAGAGAATGGTGGTCGGCAAGAAGCCTGTAAGAAACTTCAAATTCATCTATGCAACCATATCGTTCTACATGTTGGTGACATTTTTAGGATGAATAAATCTATGCGATCTTTCTAAAAAAGGGGAGATGACACCTGTAGGACCACCATCAAGAAACATAACAATCAATTTAACACTCAAACTTCTATTAAATTTACTGAGCACTTTCTTTAGTGCGCAGGAGTCTAAGTTTGTTCCCGAGCGAGGGGAAGATGGAGCGTGAGCACGTGTTGTACTGGACTGTCGTGGTGAAGATGGAACTTCTATGTCTCAACTCTCACATGTGGTCACAAGCTCTGGGTTTTATAAACCAGTTTTATCTGTCGGTGTCTGAGCTCAGACTTAGAGATAGAGTGAGGAGTCCACACATCCAGAGGGAGCTCGGAGTAGAACCGCTGCTCCTTCGAATGGAGGGGGGAACTGCTGAGGTGGTCTAGGCTCTAGTCAGAATCCTCCTCGGCGCCCTCTGTTGGAGGTTTACCAGACACGCCCCACCAGGAGGCAGCCCCGGGTAGGACTCATTGGACGGACTACCTTACCCATCGGGCCTGGGAACGTATCTGGATCCATCCGAAGAAGGACGTCTGGGATGCTTTACTGTGCCGGTCAAGCAGAGGATGGATGAGTTTTCCTTCTCCCCAAAGAACCAAGACTTTTGGAATTTTCCTCGAGCTCAAACCTCAAGACAAATCATAATTTTTTCCACATTTCGTGATTTGCTCACAATTCCAAAAAGTATCAGACAATTTGTTTGGTGTCAATAATTTCCCTGACTTCAGCAAAAGCAAACTGCTCTGTCAAGTTAAACAACAAATAACAAAACGTGTGTGTGTGTGTGTGTGTGTGTGTGTGTGTGTGTGTGTGTGTGTGTGTGTGTGTGTGTGTGTGTGTGTTGCAGGTCCTGTCGCTGCCTCATCGCCGGCTGGTTTGCTGCTGTCAGCTGTTCGAGGTTCCCGATCCGAACCGCGCCCAGAGGAGCAGCGTCCACCAGAGGGAGGTGTTCCTGTTCAACGACCTGCTGATGGTAACAACACACGTCTCAGGCTGCAGATAAAACATGATCATAAACAAATCACTTTAATCCTACAACTCTATTCAAAGGTGGTTAGCATATGTTTTTTGCTAAGTAGTGTAATGGAAGATATCACTGACCAGTGTCTAAGGTATTGGAAATCCCCTGACTAGGTGTCTCACTGCTGTGATACTGTTTACCTGACAGGATGGAACCCTTATTTGGTGATGTTTTCCTTCTAACTGGCAACGGGGACGGAAGGACACAGCAGATAAGACAGAGGATGATCTCATGTCTTCTTTTTTTTTTCATATGATGTCTTATGAATCGCTCTTTGTATAAGTTCTGGCTTCTGTGAACTTGCAGCCAGTTGGTCCATCCTGAGCACACGTGCTTGTTGTGTAAACTCTGAAGAGCTTATTATTATAAAGACTCAATGGCAACTCCAGTCTGAGAATTTAATTATTTCAAATGTCAAGATGAATTTCCATCACAGTGGCAAACTAACCCAATTGGAATCAGACTTCATTCCAGACCTGATGATGAAGTGATGCTGATGTTAGCTCCTGTTGCTCCAGCGAGTCTCGGTTCGTATTAAACAACGACTCTATTTTCTGGAGCTCATGTCTGAAAACTGTTTTGTGACCAGAACCAGTGAAGTTTGGAGATGAAGCCTCCAGTGGTGAAAGGATCTGTTCGACTGTTGAAGCAGCATCGTTGTGACAGAAGCTCTCTAGTCTGAATAAATGATTCAATCGTGCACAGAAAGTCAGGAAAGCTCATCTCGTGTTTGTCCTCAGGAGATAAAAGACAAACTGTGATTCAGGTTTAATTTATTTACAATGTGACCAACAGGAGAACAACACTGAACCCAGCAGATTGAAAGAACCACTGATGGATTTATAACCTTCAAACCACAAAAGAAACAAATTAAGATTTGCATAATCAAGAATCCACTCATCTTTTCTTTCCTCCCTTCTCCTCCATTTTGTCTTTTTCTTCTGTCTCCTCAATCCTTTACCAACTCCTCTTCCTCTCCTCTTCATCTTCCTCTCCTCTCGTCTTCATCTTCCTCTCCTCTCCTCTCCTCTCCTCTCCTCTTCTTCTCCACCTCAGGTAACAAAGATCTTCCAGAAGAAGAAGACTTCAGTAACGTACAATTTCCGTCAGTCCTTCCCTCTGGTGGACATGCAGGTCCACACCTTCCAAAACACCTGTAAGTGCTCCTCTCCCTCCTTCTCTCACTCCTGCATCACTCTTTATACTCATCTCCTTCTCCTCTCATCCATCTGCTCTCTCCATCTGTGTCGGCTTATCTTCGTTTCATTTCTTATACTTCTTCTCTCGCTCATCTCTCTATTTTTGCCTCACAGTCAGCAGGCTGTAAGACACCGGAGTTGGTTTATAATGATTATAAATGTGCTGCTTGAAGAGTAGAAAGGGAAACGTGAGGAAAGATCTAGAGCTGTGGGATGTGTACGATATGAGAGGATGAACGATATGAGAGGATGAACGATACGAGAGGATGAACGATATGAAAGGATGAACGATATGAGAGGATGAACGATACGAGAGGATGAACGATATGAGAGGATGAACGATACGAGAGGATGAACGATATGAGAGGATGAACGATATGAGAGGATGAACGATACGAGAGGATGAACGATACGAGAGGATGAACGATATGAAAGGATGAACGATATGAGAGGATGAACGATACGAGAGGATGAACGATATGAGAGGATGAACGATATGAGAGGATGAACGATACGAGAGGATGAACGATATGAGAGGATGAACGATACGAGAGGATGAACGATACGAGAGGATGAACGATATGAAAGGATGAACGATACGAGAGGATGAACGATATGAGAGGATGAACGATACGAGAGGATGAATGATACGAGAGGATGAACGATACGAGAGGATGAACGATATGAGAGGATGAACGATACGAGAGGATGAACGATATGAGAGGATGAACGATACGAGAGGATGAACGATACGAGAGGATGAACGATACGAGAGGATGAACGATACGAGAGGATGAACGATACGAGAGGATGAACGATACGAGAGGATGAACGATACGAGAGGATGAACGATACGAGAGGATGAACGATACGAAAGGATGAACGATATGAGAGGATGAACGATATGAGAGGATGAACGATATGAGAGGATGAACGATATGAGAGGATGAACGATATGAAAGGATGAACGATATGAGAGGATGAACGATATGAGAGGATGAACGATACGAGAGGATGAACGATATGAGAGGATGAACGATACGAGGGGATGAACGATATGAGAGGATGAACGATACGAGAGGATGAACGATATGAGAGGATGAACGATATGAGAGGATGAACGATACGAGAGGATGAACGATACGAGAGGATGAACGATATGAGAGGATGAACGATACGAGAGGATGAACGATATGAGAGGATGAACGATACGAGGGGATGAACGATATGAGAGGATGAACGATACGAGAGGATGAACGATATGAGAGGATGAACGATATGAGAGGATGAACGATACGAGAGGATGAACGATACGAGAGGATGAACGATACGAGAGGATGAACGATATGAGAGGATGAACGATATGAAAGGATGAACGATACGAGAGGATGAACGATACGAGAGGATGAACGATATGAAAGGATGAACGATATGAAAGGATGAACGATACGAGAGGATGAACGATATGAAAGGATGAACGATATGAGAGGATGAACGATACGAGAGGATGAACGATACGAGAGGATGAACGATATGAAAGGATGAACGATATGATATGAGAGGTTGTGTTGTCAAGTTAGTTGTTGGTTGTGTTGTTCAGTTAGTTGTTGGTTGTGTTGTTCAGTTAGTTGTTTGTTGTTTTATTAAGTTAGTTGGTTGCTGTGTTGTTCAGTTAGTTGTTGGTTGTGTTGTTCAGTTCGTTGCTTGTTGTGTTGTTCAGTTAGGTGTTTGTTGTGTTGTTCAGTTAGTTGTTTGTTGTGTTGTTTGGTAAGTTGTTGGTTGTGTTGTTCAGTTATGTGTTTGTTGTGTTGTTAAGTTAGTTGGGTGCTGTGTTGTTCAGTTAGTTGGTTGTTGTGTTGTTCAGTTAGTTGTTGGTTGTGTTTTTCAGTTCGTTGCTTGCTGTGATGTTCAGTTAGGTGTTTGTTGTGTTGTTAAGTTAGTTGGTTGTTGTGTTGTTCAGTTAGTTGGTTGTTGTGTTGTTCAGTTAGGTGTTTGTTGTGTTGTTAAGGTAGTTGGTTGTTGTGTTGTTCAGTTAGGTGTTTGTTGTGTTGTTCAGTTAGTTGTTTGTTGTGTTGTTCAGTTATGTGTTTGTTGTGTTGTTAAGTTAGTTGGTTGTTGTGTTGTTCAGTTAGTTGTTGGTTGTGTTGTTCAGTTATGTGTTTGTTGTGTTGTTAAGTTAGTTGGTTGTTGTGTTGTTCAGTTAGTTGGTTGTTGTGTTGTTCAGTTAGGTGTTTGTTGTGTTGTTAAGTTAGTTGGTTGTTGTGTTGTTAAGTTAGTTGGTTGCTGTGTTGTTCAGTTAGTTGGTTGTTATATTGTTCAGTTAGTTGCTTGTTGGGTTTTTGTTGTTGCTTGTTGTGTTGTTGTTGTTGTTGTTGACAGTTCTGGTTCTCCTGGTGGAGCTAAACGGGACTTGGCAGACTGTGGTGATGACTGTGACCAGGACAGATTGTCCCATATGATTCATCAGCACAGTTGCACGTCTGCTGTGTGTGTGTGTGTGTGTCTGTGCGTGTGTGTGGGTGGATGCTCCTATGTGTATCTGTGTGTGAGTGTATATGTACAGATATGTGTGTGTGTGTGTGTGTGTGTGTGTGTCATGTTGCAGGATGGTAGGAAATGTGTGTGTGTCATAGGCTACATTTGGGGACCATGACTACAGTCCACTAAATGAGGACACAGCTTTTGTCCAATTTAATGTCCCCAGAAAGGTCCAAAGTAAACACATGCATGTGTGTGTGATATAAACTCAGGTTTTCAGTTTAATGTGCAGATTGAAAGTTTGTGTGATGAAACCTCATCAAGCTGCTGCTGCTCGATATGACGTCATTCAGCCGCAGTCACACAACATCCACACAACATCCACACAACTACACTGGACTTTTAAAATCTCTGCTACAGACACGTCTGGCGTCCAAACTCCAGAGTTACAGACACGTTTAAACAGGGAACTCCAGTTCCTTAGATCTGCTCAGAACTACAGTGTGTAACATCTGGTGTGTGTGTGTGTGTGTGTGTGTGTGTGTGTGTGTCTTTCAGACTACCCTCATGGCATCCGACTGACCTCAGCGAACCCCGGGGGGGAGAGGAAGGTTCTGATCGTCTTCACAGCTCCGAGCCAGCAGGACCAAGCTCGCTTCACCTCCGACCTCCGAGAGAGCATCGCCGAGGTGCAGGACATGGAGAAGTACAGGGTGGAGTGTGAGTGTCCTCCTCTCTGTGGTACCAGGGATGCAGTAGCAGTAGGAGAGGTAGAAGCAGTACTAATACACAGTGTCTGTACCAGAGGCAGTAGCAGTTGTAATTAGTCACAACTGGCAAAGATGGGAAGAGCCACAAAGTTGAAAATGTTTTTGGACACAACAACAGAAGTTAGCACTTAGCTTCCTTCTCCCGGGACCGGACTCACGTGAGCTACGCTTCCTGTTCGGTCTGAACCTGAACGCACCGTCGGTTGTAGCGTCTGTTATTAACGATCATCGTGGTCAATTTTACCAAATGTTTTTTGTTTTGATTCTCTTTGTTCATGGACGACCATGTTGAGGTTTGTCTCTCTTTTCACCATCTCCCCCCCTTCAGCCGAGCTGGAGAAGCAGAAAGGTGTGATGCGTCCCGGCATGTTGACGGGCGGAGGACCCGGAGGAGCGGCGGGGGGCGGGGCCAACACCGGGGGTGGGCCCGTAAAGGGTGAGGTGCTCAACGGCACCCTGGGTAGGCCGTGCCTCGACGACACGTACGCCTCGGTGGACGGACTCAAACGCACGGCGCTCAGCTCATCGTTGAGAGACCTCTCAGAAACAGGTGAGGATGCTTCACTGCTGCAGCTGTTTATTAAGAATCAGAACAAAGTTACATCTTTGTCTTTAACAACTGATGAAACGAGATGAAATAAAAAAACATAATTCAGTGCAGTGTAATACTGTGCGGCTCCGTCGCCACCTACTGGACAGCTGCAGAAACTACAACAGAAAACCATAGGGGTTTGCTGGTATTTATTTAAGAAGAAGAAGAAGAAGAAGAAGAAGAAGAAGAAGAAGAAGAAGAACAAGAAGAAGAACAAGAAGAAGAAGACAGACAGCATCAAATAAAAACAGTAATAACCAAAAAAAGAACAGTAACAATATAAAGAAGACGACTTCAAACAAGTTAAAGTTAAATCACAAGTTGAAAAATTCTGAAACCAATAAAACAGTCATGATGGATTATTAGTCAAATTTACTTCAAGTAGCAAAGTACATGTCAGTGATGTCCAGCAGAAATTAACTGCAGTATTGATAGAATATTACTGACTTTTTATTATTAATTCACACACAGGGAATCTAAATAATTTTAATGTTCAGGTAGAACATATATACATAAAAACATAAATACATGTATTTAATCTGTTCTGTGGATATAACAAAGTACATATTCTCATACTGTAGTTATTACAAATTTGAGATACTATTCCTGCCACTAAATATTTGAAAATATACTGAACTTGAAATTTTACTGGCAAGTAATTAAATTTGACAAAGATATTTTTAAAGATAAGCACAATTATAGTTCCAGGTTTTTTAGCTTTATAAATAAATGAATTTACAGATTATATTCATATAATGTTAGATATATAATTATATTGTAACGTTGAGGTTGGGTTGGGGTGAACAAAAATTTGTTTAGTTATTGACGCTGCTTATCTGGTTTATTTATTTTTCTCTTTCTCAATGATTGCGTCTCGTGAGCCTGTTTCCGACTCGCACGTTATGACATCATGATAAAACACAGTCAGTGTTTGGTGAACACATTGTAACCCTGCCTCATTCTGATTGGGTAACAGGGAAGCGAGGTCGTAGGAACAGTGTGGGATCATTGGACAGTACCATTGAAGTAAGTTCGGCAGGGGGCGGGGCTGAAAGCATGCGCGATGACACACACGCTAACTGCATGTTTGTGTTTCTGAAAACGTGACGTGTCATTGGTCATACACGTGTTCCTCCACACTGCATGTTACTAACACGCCACAAGTTCAATCAGCCAATGGAAACATATTTGAGCATTGATATGAAGCATAAACTGTAAATGAAGAAAGACGACTTTTGGACAAACCCAATAGTGAAGCAAAAACATCTTGTTCGCCCCCTGGTGGCTGGCTTCACCCCACGATCACTACTACACAGCAATGACTGCGCATGACATCATCACCACAATATGGCAGCATTCGTAAATAAGATATTTTTAGTTTAATTTCTGTATAATGTCGTCCATCTTTATTCACAGTTTATGATACAAACAGAAAAACAATCAAAGTTCCAGATGTGCGTCTGAACCTCTGGACCACCGGGACGTCCACAGATGTTTTCCTGTGTTGTCTTTTGTCTGAACTTCATGATTCTTCTTCACCTGTTTGTTCCTTCAACTTAACTCTTAACACTTTTTACACTTTCACAGCAAAGTGGACGTTTGATTCACAACCAGTAAAACAATCTTCAGTGATTTATGAAGTTTCAGGTTTTGTATTTAACTCTTACATTTCCTTCTTCTTATGTTCTCTTCTCCCTCCTCCGCCTCTCAGGGTTCCATTATTAGCAGCCCTCGGCCACACCAGCAGCGCCCCCTGCCTACTGGAGGTCTGTCCTACTGCCCCATGATGGTCCCTTCTTCTCCAGCAGCCTACCGGCCACACCGCCCAACTCAGAGCCCCGGTACAGGGGTGGGGGGTGGGCCGGGGCTCTGTCACAACCAGGGAGGGGTCACCACCTCCCCACTGGTGAGCGGGGGAGGGGCTGGGGGCGGAGGAGGGATGGCGGGTGGGGGGGGCCCGACGGGCGGCGGCCTGCTGGGGAACTTCTTCGGCAGCCGCAGAGGGAAGGTTCCTGGTCCCCTGACGATGATGACACCGACTCCTCAGGGTCCTCCGAGTCCCCTGATGATATCATCACCCCCCCACTACCCCGCCCCCGCGCCTCCCATCGTCCACCCATCCTCCCCTTCCCCAGGCCCCTGCCCATCGCCCCACCTCGGTCCGTCGGACTTGGGCGGAGTTGGAGGGGGAGGAGGTATGGGAGGGGGAGGAGTTATGGGAGGGGCACCATCCAAGCTCCAGGCTTTGCATGCCCAGTATTGCCATGGCAACAGTGGAGGAGGAGGAGTCAGTGTTACTGGGCACCAGCAGCAGCAAACGCCCCCCCCCACCCTACCACCATCATCACCGCTACCACATGCAGAGCGTTCCCCAGCACCACCCGCTCGCGCACAGGTTCTCCGGCCCCCGGCGCCAGGGCCCGCCCGGCTGCGTTCCCTCTCATACCCAGCAGCATCAGAGGATGCAACATGGCCCCGCCCAGCACCCCCGCTACAACCTGGCCTCAGGCTTCACCACGCCCCCTCCGCTGTCCCCACACTCCCCCTTAACCCCTACTACCCCACACGGACTCTACCACTCGCACCCCGCGGCGGGACGACCGGGTGGAGGTGCCAAACTCCCGCTTACCATCTCGCACTCTCAGCCCCACCCCCACGCTCACACACACTCTCACAACCACGCCGCGCACGCACACTCCCCCCTCAGCCCCTCCCCCTCCGTCTCCCCCTCCACCCACTTCATCTTTTCCCCCCCACCACCCCAGACACCCTCGGCACGCCTCGTCAGCCAAACGCCTCCTCAGCCTTACGCTCCTCAGTATCCGCCCCTCTCCTCCATTCCGCCTCCCCCTCCGCACTCCCCCTTGCCTCCCCCTTCAACAGCACCACTCTCCCCGCACCCAGGGGTGGGTGGAGGGCAAGGGGGGGGACCCAAATCCAAACCTGTCAGCCGGATCAGCACGGTGGTCTGAGAAGGCAGAAGCCAAGGACGGTGGTCAGCCACCCTGCTGTGAGCGTCCGGGGGTCGGTTCTGAGAAGGAGCAGGAGAGGGAGGAGGAGAAGAGGAGGAGAGGGAGGAGGGCAAGTGCAGGTGCATCAAAATGGCCACCTGGTGAGGTGGAGAGCACTTAGAGGTGGGAAGAGGAAATTACTCAGCCTGTGTTATTTCCACATCCACTTCCCCCGCAGGTAGAAAGACTCGCTGAGAGATGCCTGCTGGGTAACTTTGTCCTGTCCGCGCCGTCCTGCAACGTCTCATCTTCCCCTAGCGGTGTCCTTCTGAGGTGGCCTGGGAACGGAGTGGCCATGTTTGTAGTTTTTCATCTACAGAGGACGTGTCATATTGTTAGAATTTGTGAGTCGGTGTTGTGGACGAACGGTTCAGGGACCAGATGTGAAGGGAGCAGTGCCTGAGAACTCATCACGGAAGTTAGCTCGATGCTAACACCACGTACCGTGTCTGAAGAGACGGTTCCGGGTTTTTTGAGAAACCTGAGAACGAGACGAGTCCTTTAGTTAGTGTCCAAAAAAATAAATAAACTAGTCTTGCACCATTTTGTTTTTGGCACAAAAAGCACTTGTTGTTTTGGTCGTTGACGTGTGAAGAAGCCATGAGGTGTCGCTGAGAAGCTGAAGTGCTTTGCATTGATCTGGTGCCGTTTCTGTGTCTTAGACAGGGATGCATGACCTGTGCAATATCTACTGAGTGTCAGTGCGTCTATGGTTTCATCCTTTATGCAGGGGGGGGGGGGGGGGATTCGTCTCCATTTAAAGCCACAGTCCAGCTTTAATTTGGTCGAGACAGTGAAGGTTACCGAAGACTTTAAGTTCTACGTGGACGATAAACTTTTTTAAACTTTCGAAAAGCCATCAAAACAAAACTGCAGACGCCTTTTTACCTTTTGTTTTGCAAAAATGACGAAAAGCCTTTAGTGTTTGTGGATTACAGGGTTTCAGCAGGGGGCGCTCCACTGTGGTTTTCCATTGGGACTTGAAAAAGGGGATGTTGACATTTGACCTTGTCATTTTTTTCAATAACTTGTAAAGGGAGATTTATTTAATAATTTGTACTAAATCAGTGAATGTCGCCCCTTATTACTTAGTGTCCTAGTTATATGAAAGTATAAGCTTGAATTTATCAGAACTTATAAATATGTCAGCTGTGATTGATGCTCCTTGTTGTTCGTGACCCTCCATGTTGCCAGGGAAGGAGATTATGCTAAAACAGGGTGCAGTCTGGGAAACAGAGTCTTTTGTTTGACTGCCTGAGATGAGGACCTAAACGAAGACACCCAGTCTTAAAGTCATACAAATGTGATTTCAGGGTAAATTAAACTTGATCTTCCTCTACTGTAACTCTACCTACACTGGAAACATGAATTTAACTGGGTGGGAAATTATAATGTTTGGAAAATGTGAACTGTGTGAGGGCGGTGAGCCGCCTGGTTTGTGTCTGAACAATCTGTCAAACATCCTCGGAGCCTGATTCAGATCATTAGAAAGAAAAAACCTGAACGGTAAAAAGAGAGAGAGAGAGAGAGAGAGAGAGAGAGAGAGAGAGAGAGAGAGAGAGAGAGAGAGAGAGAAACATCACGAAGTTCAACAGGCGGCGAAACTCACAAAGCACTTTCTACAAACACCAAATCTCAGCTAATATATCAATTATTCTAAACTCGAAACAATATATTATGTTTTTGTACTTTTCAGATATACTGTTTCAATGTTGTTATTCCAAGGTGACGGTTAAAATGTCAGAGTGTAACTACCCAGAATAAATACAGTAATATTGTACTATAAACTTCCCGACATGTTAAACCTTAGCAGTTACGCAGACATGTATTGATGTAGGTCCATAGAAACGTTTCCAACCTTATTACATCAAACCTTTACCAGCATTCAGCTCATAAAAGATCATAATAACATCCAACCCAGGCTGAGGTGCGTTAGTTTCTCTCAACAGTCTAATCCCACATCCACTACTTGTTGTTGTTGTGTTGCAAAATGGAGATAAAGGTGCCTTCATGCAGAGGGAGGCTAAAAAGAGAAAGACTACATTTACGGTCAAAGACAGTTCATCATCTAAATCAATGATATATTGATTGATTGTATCATTTCACAATAATAGATATCAGCCATTGACTGCATAGTGATAATCTGACTGAAGAAGCTGAGAACTGGACCTGACTCGGTCGTGAAGGACTCGACACGTCACAGAAGTAAAACATGTTTCATCGTCACAGGAGAATTATTCTCAAAGAAACTCATTTTTACACGTTTTGCACTTTAAGTTAAGACACCAGTATTGAAGTGTACTTTCTCTTTGTTCTGCTAAGTCCGGATGACCCTGATCTGAGGTCAGGAAGCCCGTCAGTGATGATCACTCTCCTGTCCCACTGACCGGTTCTGTCAAATGAATATTTACTGATGTTGAACTGGGGTCGATGGGATATTTCTCTGATGCTCTGACTTCAAACATCAACGACACAGATCTAGTTTCCCAGTGAGGATGTGAATGCGCCAGCTGTAGATATTATCTGTACAGTGTGTTCTATTGTCAATGGGCAGCAGCATCAATCTGTGACGGTTCAGAATCGCTTGAATTAACAAAGCGTTCGCTCCAAAAAGCAGAAGCTCATCAGGGTTCTTCAGGCTCCGAGAAAAACTATAGAAAATCCCTTCAAGGTTGTTTTTTTCCAGAAGCTCTTTATTTTTGTGACTTTGTGAAAATAACAATTTGGATTATTATATTATCATTTTAATTTCCTCAAGGAACCATCCTGGGTTCCCTGTTGTTTTCAATCTGAAGAACCCTTTTGACTTTTTGGAATGTGCTTATTATCAGTATTGTTGTGTGACAAGCTTCTACTAACATTACGTACTCCTTGGGCTGTTTTGTATTTTTAGCATTTTTTTATTTTGCCATGTGCTTATGAGTGTGAGATGATTGATTTATTTTCTTCTCCTGATTTGGGCTTTTTGTAACTGTACTAAAATCGTTTTAATTTTTAATATGTTTACAACTAAACCAATAACTTTCTGTTACTAACATTCAACTTCTTCTGACATGTTTAATACAGACTGTGATAATGACTTCCACTCACTCCCTGTTTGCTCCCGAAGCCTCTCACCAACTTTTAACACGTCTGCGACAATTCCCATGACCAGTACAAGACGAGCTGCTGGGAGTTGTGGGCCGTCGGGTCCCTGTCATGTCTCTGCAGGGACCTACAGACACGCTGCCTCTTTGCCGAGCACTTAAAGTCAAACTAATCCAGACCAACATGATTCACAGAGTTCTCGAGGAGCGTTGGATCAAACCTACCTCGCATGGATCACTCAACCTGCACACTGGTTCACTGCATGTTGGACCGGAATCGAACACATCGGAGTTCCCATTTTAAAGTTCTGTTCCTAAGTTTCTGCATGTTGTTACTTTAACAAACCACAAGGACTGGACACGACGGCCAGACCTTCAGTTTTTATATTTATTTTCCTTTGAATTTAGTGTCAATCTCTAAAAACTCAAATCTACTTGAGGGGACTTGATTCCTGCTGCAGATAGATTTTCCATCACTATCAACATTTATGGGGCTCAAGCAGCCAGTGTTGCAACTTTTTGTGTTTTTATAATTTATGAAACTAATAATATTTAATATTATTACTAAGTTTAACTTCCACTTTTTATAACATTACCCAGGCATCAATGTTTTCGTTAATTTCTCACGACATTTTTTGGGGATATTGATGTAAAATATCTTATTTGTTGTCTATGAGTTTGGTGAAGATTATCAGACAACAATTGTTTTATTACAAATGCTGGATTCCTTTTTCTTTGATATTCTAGTTGGATGTGAAATTTGACATCAGGTTGAAGAATAAAAAACATTTCATTGCTAAATAAATGCATGTGTGCACTTTACCTTCTGGAGAAGAATCCAACATCTGTGGAATCCAACTACCAACTCCACTCAAATGGTCCAGTGTAATATCTGTGTGATGGATTATCTATCTGCAAGCAGGTTTCCATAAAAAATACTTTTTCACAGAAGTAATATGAAGTACATGTAGTGTAAGAACATGCACAAACCTAGTTATGGTTCTTTGAATACTCAGTTTAAATAGGTTTTCTCTGCCCGGCCTGCTCTCCACTATCAGTTTGCATGTGGTATTTATTACAGTATCTGCACTGAATGAAATTGTATTATAAACATGAATGTACATAACCATTGTTAAATGAAAAATAATGCGAGTACTCACTTTGCTCAGCAGCAGGCGGTTTGTCTCCGGCTGCGTTTCCACCAGGAACAGAAGAGTTTGAATATCACAGATCAGATCTGATTGGACGGCCGCACGCAAAACAGGGAACTTTAAAAAACATGAAGCACCTCAGATCTGATTCAGATGAAGTTTTAAATGCTCCTGTGTAAACGCAGTCTGTTCTGTGTGTATCTATAAGGGCATGGACCGGGGGTCTTCGTTGTATGTAACGAAACAATGGACCGCTTTATGGAGTAAAAAATATTTCTTGTTTATAATGTAGAGCAAAGAGAGACTGGAATAGTCCTTGTAAAATTGTCCGAGTACAGTGTCAAATATGTGTCAACAGAGACCACATTATTTTAAAAACCATGTATGGAAATTTTAGCTGTGTATATAAATATATATTACTTGTACTTTGTTTTTGAAATTGCAGAGCTATGGAAAAAGTGGAAATATTTATTGCTCTAAAGATATAAAATCTGTTCATGTTGATGGAAAGTTGTGTCCTGTTTTGTTTCAGAGCCTCAGCTTTTCAGAGTAAAACACATCGTAACTTGATCTGTGCAGAGCTTCAGAAACAACACAGAGAAATAAAGAAGCTTCGCATTGATCACAAGTTCATATGAAACATTTATTAACTTTCTTTAATTTGTCTAAGCGTGAGATTTGCAATGACATCATCTCATATATCCACGTCCAAAATGAGAAAATACAATATATCTCAATGAATTATTTTTCATAAATAAAGCAGCTATTTAATGAACAGTACTTGCAATATTGGCATGTAGCATGGTTAGCTAACTAACTGGTTACGCTAGATAACAAACCTTCAGTTTGATTGACAATCAATCAATCAAATTTGATTTGTACTGGCCATATTCACAAATCACACTTTGTCTCAAAGGCCACGAATATCAATATTTACAGCACTGATGAGAAGAACCAGTTTGTACCTTCATGTTTGAAGTGTTTATAGATCATGTCTGATGGAGACGAAGGAGCAGATGAACTGAGGAGCTCCTGAAGGTAGAAGACGTGAGGAGACATGTTGTGTATGAAGAAGTCTTCTTGTGATCTTAGTCCTCGATCAGCTGACACCACCAGGATCCACAATAACACTAACTAATGCGGCTTAAAACTTAAATAATAATAAAAACAATGAAGTAAACAAACACAGGTAAAAGTTATTCTATAAAGTGTTTTTTACACATTGTTAAGATCTGTGACATTGTTTTATTTTGCAGGTGTGTGTTCCTGCTTGAACCGGAAGTTCTCTCTTCTTCGCGTCTTCTCACGCCGGAAACGTGTCTGTCACAGTCACAGCTGATAAATGTGGTGAGCGATGATCAAAAGTTTGTTTCCGCTTCAGATCAGTTTGAATCAAAGCGGCTGATTGTTCGTAGATATGATTCACAGCGGAACAGGAAGCGGGTTCAGGAGCTAACTGAGCTAACTGTAGCTGTTTGCTAACGCTAACGTCAGCTGGTAGCCGACGAGTCTTCACTGGTCCGGGGTCAGAAGGTCAGTGTCTGCGGGTTAGCTCCGCTCGTTAGCTCCGGAAGAGCTGACTGGAGCTACAGCTGTGCTGCTAGCTGCTAGCCGTTAGCCGTTAGCTGCTAGCTGCTCCTCAGGCCTGTTACTGGTTGGTTTCCATGTGTCTCTGGGTCCCAGCTGGACTCAGTGTGTTGATCTTTGTGTTTAACAGTTTCACTTTGTGTTGTTTCAGTGGCTGAAGTGTAGTTTGTCACGTGCTGTTGACTCCGGGTCCGAGTTCAGTGACGTGTTGAACAAGAAGAAGCGTCTCAGCAGAGAAATGAACATAAAGATAGAAATACACAACAAGACAAACACAAACCCAAAGCTTTACACGTTCAAAGCTGCAGGTTGACAGTCGATGCGAAAGAAGTAGTGTGTAGTTAATTCACATGTGTGTGTAGTTACTGCACAAGTTTGTGTAGTTAATTCACATGTGTGTGTAGTTACTGCACAAGTGTATGTAGTTAATTCACATGTGTGTGTAGTTACTGCACAAGTGTGTATAGTTAATTCATGTGTGTGTAGTTACTGCACATGTGTGTAGTTAATGAACAAGTGTGTGTAGTTAATGAACAAGTGTGTATAGTTAATTCATGTGTGTGTAGTTACTGCACATGTGTGTAGTTACTGCACAAGTGTATGTAGTTAATAAACATGTGTGTGTAGTTACTGCACAAGTGTGTATAGTTAATTCATGTGTGTGTAGTTACTGCACAAGTGTGTATAGTTAATTCATGTGGGTGTAGTTACTGCACATGTGTGTAGTTAATGAACAAGTGTGTGTAGTTAATGAACAAGTGTGTGTAGTTAATGAACAAGTGTGTGTAGTTAATGAACAAGTGTGTGTAGTTAATTCATGTGTGTGTAGTTACTGCACATGTGTAGTTACTGCACGTGTGTGTAGTTAATTCATGCTTGTGTAGTTAGTGCACATGTGTGTATAGATAGTGCACTCACTATATGAGTTCTCTCTCTTGATGGGTTTAGGTTCTATCGGAGTTAGTCCCAGATCATGTGACCTGTGTGTCTCTGACGTGTCCCCCCCGACAGATCGTCCCCTCGTCTGTCCTCTTGTCTCCGGTCCCACAGAGCGATGGCGAGTCCTGAGCTCTTATTGGACTCCAGTATTCGTCTGTGGGTCGTCCTGCCCATCGTCTTCATCACCTTCTTCGTCGGGATCATCCGTCACTACGTCACTCAGCTCCTCCACAGCGACAAGAAGGTGGAGCTGGAGCAGGTGTCCGACAGGTGAGGCCCCCCCCCCCCCCCCCCTCACCGGAGGAGCTCTGTGTCCAGGTTGTTGATCTGATTGTGTGTGTGATCCGTTCACCCATCACTAACCGGAGTGTGTGTCTGTGCAGTCAGGTGCTCCTGCGCAGCCGCATCCTCCGAGAGAATGGAAGGTACATCCCCCGACAGGTAACCCCCCCCCACACACACACACACACACACACACACACACACACACACACACACCGAGTCACTTTGGCAAACGGAGCAGGAGTTTGTCAAAGTTGTGTTCTTCAGTGATTGGATCGAGTCGGACGTTTGAAAACAAACTTTGATAAAGTCGTTGGGTTTCATTTGTTACTTATGAGTTGTTATTATTACTTGATGTCGTTCATTTTGAACCAATCACACATGAGATGATCTCTGTTATGAATGAGATGCGTTAACATTAAGCCCTGAAGGAGGAGAAGTGTCGAGTTGTCGTGATCATGTTGACCCTCGTTGTGTTTCAGTCTTTCGCGATGAGGAAACATTATTTCAACGACGCAGAGACGGGATTCTTCAAGAAGGTCAAGAGGAAGGTCGTCCCCAAGAACCCCATGACAGGTGTGTGTCTGTGTGTTTTCATGTGTAGGAAAAACAAGTGTTGTCACAACAGAACGCTGGATATTACCCATGATCCTCTGCTTCCCGACCCAGAGGAGCTGCTGCTGTAACAAATCCACCAAACTCTGTTTAGAATTCTTCATATTTAATAGTTTCCCGTTGAGTATTGGAGATAAACTCTGGTTTTAATAACTTCAGAATGTTTCTAACTGATCTCAGTTCAGCTTCACTCTTCAGCTGCAGCTGGTTGTGACAGTCTGTGACTCTCAGTCAGTTGTTCTCACAGGAGATGGAACCCACTCAGCAGAGCTACAGACGCTCAGGGAGAGAAGAGGAAACTTTCTCTTGTTCAAACTCACACATCAGACTCACTTCATCGAGCTGTGGTGTACTGTTGGTTGTTGTGGTTTGTGTTGGTTGTTGTGGTTTGTGTTGGTTGTTGTGGTTTGTGTTGGACTCAGCTTCTGGAAACCATCTGTGTTTCAGACCCCAGCATGGTGATGGACATGATGAAGGGAAACCTGACCAACGTCCTGCCCATGATCGTGATTGGTGGATGGATAAACTGGGCTTTCTCTGGATTCGTCATCAGTGAGTTCTGTCGTCAGTGTCATGGCACAGTGACACCCAGTGGCCGGAGGCCTCATGCTTCTGTCTGTCCTGTTCTTCAGTTCTCACTCAAGGATGAACAGACCTGAGGTCAGAGGTCATAGTAACCTCATATGAATCTTAAATAAATAAACTAATATAGACATGAACTGGTTGAGTTAGACATACTCCAGCTCTGTGTCTGTAGTTATCTCACTAATGTTTTTGTAGCTTGATCCATGGGACGGGAGAATTTCAACTCCTGCTACTGGGATTTTGTTTTTTCTATGGAAATGCAAAACAAATCAGAAAAGAGAGAGAACCCAGAAGAGATCGATTCTCTTCTTCACTGAACTTCTGTGGGAGAAATCCAGAATCTGTTCTGGAGCCCGTCCAGGTTTTTGCTTTAAATGAACCTTAATCTCATAGTTATTAGAGTATAATAGTTTTTTCTTGTATAATAACTTTATTCTGTGTATTTGTGGCGAACAAACATCAAGTGTGTGTTTCTGTCGTCGTGTTTCAGCCAAGGTTCCGTTTCCTCTGACTCTGAGGTTCAAGCCCATGTTACAGAGAGGAATCGACCTGCTGTCCCTCGACGCCTCCTGGTAAACATGACTCAGCACCTGGAACAGACCAGAACC
Source organism: Pleuronectes platessa (assembly GCF_947347685.1). Taxonomy (NCBI): domain Eukaryota; kingdom Metazoa; phylum Chordata; class Actinopteri; order Pleuronectiformes; family Pleuronectidae; genus Pleuronectes; species Pleuronectes platessa. Next base: position 1,214,456 of record NC_070631.1, read on the forward strand.
ATCACATCGGTCATAGAACACTCGTTATCTTCATGATCACTGAATCTGTTGAAATCTTGATTTAATGTTTGACATGATCTTAAATATTTTCAAATGAAACGTCTCAAGTTACAGAAAGTTGACTCGTCTGAGTTCAAACAGTTTGACGTGTCCCTCTTGTCTCAGGGTGAGTTCGGCCTCCTGGTATTTCCTCAACGTGTTTGGCCTGAGGAGCATGTACAGCCTCATTCTGGGACAGGACAACGGTGAGTGTGACCTTTGACCTTTGTCAGCGGTGTGACCTCAGGTTTCTGTTGGTGAGCAGATGAAGAACTGGTTTGTTGTGTTGGTCTCCCAGCGGCCGACCAGTCGCGGGTCATGCAGGACCAGATGACGGGCGCTGCCATGGCGATGCCCCCTGACCCCAACAAGGCCTTTAAGGTGAGAGTTGATTCGTTTGATCACAGAAAACAGCTTCAAATTATAACAGAGATTTTATTAAAGTGTGCAGATCTTCATCTCTAACCTGAACGTTCAAACCAAGGCTTCATCCACACAGCCAGGTCTTAGTTAACTATTTGTTAAACACGTGGTTGTGTGGATGAAGCCTAAATCTCAAGTGAATTGTAGATCCAGAAAACTCTTCCTGAACTAAACGTCTCCACATCTACTGACCTGTGTTAACGAGCCTCTGTCTGTTGTCCTCAGAGCGAGTGGGAGGCGCTGGAGATCATTGAACACAAGTGGGCGCTAGAGAACGTTGAGGACGAGCTGATGACCAGAGACCTCAACTTCGGGACTTTCTTCAGCCAGGACGTCAAGTCGACCATGTTCTAGGACGAGGAGGACGCGTGAACGTTTGTAGAACCGTCAGGAGACGAGTAGAAACTGCTTCTTCTCTGGAACACGCTCCACAAACTCTAGATTTAATAAACACGACCACGTCGCCTTCTGCCTCTTCACGAGCCTCCAGACAAACTGCAGCTCCACACGGTCCAAACCACAGATTGATCAAATGTTCCACATGTCACGTTGTGTTTTCACTGTTCCAGAATAGAACCTTTTTTTAAATCCACTCATAGCTGAACAAACAGGTTTTAGAACCAATGTTCCAGACGAGCGTTTGTTTCAGTGAAGCGTTCGATCGGATGAATCCTCTCAGGAAGACGTGGGTCGGATCTGACGAGCAGATCTTTGACCGACAGCTCGTTGCTGTTTTCATTGTGCAGAACTATTTGTGTGTACGTTTCTACCAAAGTGTCTTTGAAGTTTAATAAAGGTGCCATCTCAACTCACTGGATTTCTCTCGTCTGTGTTGTGCAGAAGTTTTTCATGAAACCTGGTGAGAAGGCCGATGATGCTGTTTTAACGATGTCAGGATCTATCAACACATTGTGCACGAGATGGAAGAAAAAAGGTTTCAACTAGTTTAACTTGAACTCTTCAGCCATGAGACGGGGAATTTACCAAGAGTCAAAGTCTCATTGTGATAATTGTGATAATAACCCTTTTATTCATATCAAAACAATCAAGTACAATAAAATATTTTCATCTCATAATTGACCAAAGAAAGATCGCCCCAAGTTTCCCTCCTGCTCCACCAGGAATGATAATAATACATTTCTTACAATACAAAAATACTGTACACAGCAGGTTCAGAGAAATGAAGACTCAGTGACGACAGAGAAAACTTCACCTGCGTCTCTGCTCAGACCGGAGAAGAAAACTCAACCTGTTATTCTGTCTGGATACAAATTCTTATCTATAAATACAAAAAAATAAGCATCTTAATGTCCTGCACCAGTCGATCGATAAAATCAATTGAGGAAAAATCAAACTAGTCCTGTTACAGCTGAATTTAGTCAATTAAAAATAAATAAAGGAAAGAAACTGTCTTAATATACAAAGAGACTTATTATCCCTGGCAGCTTTGTATCAAATCTATTATAAACAGTGCTGATTACCCATAATCCATCACTCTGCTGTAATGGTTTCTATTGAATTCAGTTGAACCGTCTCTACTCTGCGACTGAGACGTTCATTTGAAGATATCTAACGATGAAATGGAAACTACGTGTTAAAATTGGAGAAATTATTTCACTAAAAAGTCAACGAATCCGTCTCTGATCAATAAATATTGAATGAACTAAATTGTTAAATTTAGTGTCTGGTATTTGTGGAAGTTTAATACTTTACAAGTGTAAAACTGAACCTTGACATTTAAAAGCCTTTTAATAAAATCAAATATTACTTTATAATTAAATGACTATTGGATTGAAGTTATTTTCTTTGTTGAATTAATATAATTATAATAATAATGAGCCAACTGATATTTAATGTGGATTAAAGGTAATCAGGTCAGAGTCAAATCAAGTTCAAGTTTCGATGAAAGAGAAAACGGTGAAATAGAAAACAAGAGGCCGACTGATCTGATCAAAACAAAACTAATAACCAGAAAGTAGAAAACTAAATCTTGTGTTTAGTCTGTTTCCATCGTGACGTAGGAGGAGGCGCCCGGCTCGGCGCCGTCGTCCTTACAGGAAGTGATGGTTTCGTTGGCGGGCTGGGGAGTGGAGGAGGCGGGGCTTGTGTTGGGAGGCGGCAGAGTGGGTTTTCTGATCTTATCTTGCCGGTGGTAAAACAAGACGTAGGCAGCGTTGGTCTGTGGGAGGAGAACAAACGTCACATGATCATCTCATCGTTCTCCAGCTGTTTCCAGACTCTGGAGAACTTTCACACAGAAACCTGTCTCCACGTTACGAAGGTCATGTGACTGTCACTGGGTCTTACTGCTGAACACATTCAGTGAAACAGATCATTAGAAGCCGTGGATTCAAACAGCCGGTGCAGGGTACTGACCACGATCTGAGGCTCCCGGGCGTACGTCACCTTGCTGTCGTCAAAGTAGTACCACTGCCCGTTGTCCTTGTTCACCGCGTAGCTGGTGTCTGGAACAATGAAAATCAGAAGGTTCAACATGACCTGATCTGAGGCTCCAGACAATGTTCATATCAATGTTTATATCATATACCAATAGTCATCTGTGTAATGTAGAAATATATATATATATATAGATAAAGGGCCTTACAATGCCCATCTCTGAGTCCTCCGTAGTGATTGGACACCGCGATGAGGTCATAGCAGCTCGGAGGCTCCCCATTGGACAGCTTTTTCCTCAGGAGGCAGCCGGAGAAGTCCAGGTCCCTGAAACAGTGACATCACATGACTGATAAGAACCAATCAGGAAGATTCTTTTAGAGCCGGAGGAGACGTGTGGGCGTTTTCAGTGATGTCATCGCTTTCAAATCATGTGACTGATGATACACATCCTGATTCGCTGATGCTCGTGGGAAAGGTGATGTGCATTGTGGGACATGTAGTTTGTTTGTGTCATTCAGCCGACGGCTAAAACGAGGGGATCGATATAAATGCAGATTGAACCAGAATCTTATTGATAAAAACAAAGATGAAAATAAAAACAACGAAGACTTAGACCAAGACTCGTGTTTGAGAAGAAGAAGAAGAAGAAGAAGAAGAAGAAGAAGAAGAAGGTCTGTTTAAACTACAAGATGTTTTTATTGCATGTCTCAGAAATATTGTTTTTAGAGAAGCTTCAGGTTTAAGGTGGTTGTTGCGAAACAGGCTTTAGAAAGAGATGGTATTGTGCGTGTGTGCTTGTGTGTATGTTTGTGTGTGTTTGTGTGTGTGTGTCTGTACCTGAGGGGAAAGTCCACGATGCTGTCGAGCTTCTCTCTGGTGAACTTGGTGTATGAGAATCTCTTGAGGTGAATGATGAGAACCTCCGGCAGAGACCAGAGGTCGAGCTTCTTTGTGGCCAGCTGGTGTTTCTTACACACCGGACAGTACCTGCACACGGTCACACATTAGTACACCTCCCTCACATGTTCATCAACCAGGCTGGTGTGTGTGTGTGTGTGTGTGTGTGTGTGTGTGTGTGTGTGTGTGTGTCTGTGTGTGTGTTACCATGGGTTCTCCTCCTCCAGTGTCTCCACGGTGGTGAACAGCTCGATACACTCCTGCAGCTGCACCGTGGTCTGCTGCTGAGGAACCTCCATGCTGGAGTGTTTGTCGTACTTCTGCACAGGAGGAGAAATAAACAACAGGAGTCAACGAGGAGGAGAAATAAAGAAAAGGAGTCAACGAGGAGGAGAGATAAACAACAGGAGTCAACAAGGAGGAGAAATAAACAACAGGAGTCAACGAGGAGGAGAGATAAAGAAAAGGAGTCAACGAGGAGGAGAAATAAACAACAGGAGTCAACGAGGAGGAGAGATAAACAACAGGAGTCAACGAGGAGGAGAAATAAACAACAGGAGTCAATGAGGAGGAGAAATAAACAACAGGAGTCAATGAGGAGGAGAAATAAACAACAGGAGTCAACAAGGAGGAGAAATAAACAACAGGAGTCAACGAGGAGGAGAAATAAACAACAGGAGTCAACGAGGAGGAGAGATAAACAACAGGAGTCAACGAGGAGGAGAAATAAACAACAGGAGTCAACGAGGAGGAGAAATAAACAACAGGAGTCAACGAGGAGGAGAAATAAACAACAGGAGTCAACGAGGAGGAGAGATAAACAACAGGAGTCAACGAGGAGGAGAAATAAACAACAGGAGTCAACGAGGAGGAGAAATAAACAACAGGAGTCAACGAGGAGGAGAAATAAACAACAGGAGTCAATGAGGAGGAGAGAAACAACAGGAGTCAACGAGGAGGAGAGATAAACAAGAGGAGTCAACGAGGAGGAGAGATAGACAACAGGAGTCAATGAGGAGGAGAAATAAACAACAGGAGTCAACGAGGAGGAGAGATAAACAACAGGAGTCAACGAGGAGGAGAAATAAACAACAGGAGTCAATGAGGAGGAGAAATAAACAACAGGAGTCAACGAGGAGGAGAGATAAACAACAGGAGTCAACGAGGAGGAGAGATAAAGAAAAGGAGTCAACGAGGAGGAGAGATAAACAACAGGAGTCAACGAGGAGGAGAGATAAACAACAGGAGTCAACGAGGAGGAGAGATAAACAACAGGAGTCAACGAGGAGGAGAGATAAAGAAAAGGAGAAGTAAATCGTTCACACTGACCTCAGCTTCGTTTTCATTGTAGAATCTCTTCTTCATGTCGGGGTCCCAGTCGATCGCCACGTAAGGCTGAGCTGCAGAGAGAGAGAGAGAGACAGAGAGAGAAATTATTAAAGTTTTTCTAATACATGAATGTTTTCCATGAAAACCCTGCAGGACGTGAGCAGCTGGATACGACCTCACGTTTTTTAATCACATTCATACAATGACTGTGTGTGTGTGTGTGTGTGTGTGTGTGTGTGTGTGTGTGTGTGTGTGTGTGTGTGTGTGTGTGTGTGTGTGTGTGTGTGTGTGATCAGACTTACAGCTGAAGGACACGGCGCTCCCTCCCTCTCCACTCCCTCTCTCGGTCGTCCCGTTGGAGTTCACCGCCTGGATGATGAACAGACTCTTCCTCCTCTTAGGACACGCCCTCCTCTTGGTGGACTGTTCATTGGTCAGCGGGCTGGGAGAACACGCCTCCTCCTGCTTGTCCTCCTCTCTCTCCTCCTCCCCGGGCTGTGGTGTTTGCTCTGCCGGTGACTCTGAGGTGGCGTCGGTCCTGCTCTGGTTTCCACAGAGACTCTCCTCACTGGTGCCGGCGGCGGGGGGGAGGAGCTCCGTCTGGAGGCCGGACCCGTTGGGGGCCTCCTGGCCGCTGTGGTCCTGGGGGGGCTGCGTGTGGTTGAGCTCAGGGGGGGGGTCCACGGTGGCGGTGGCGTCTGATTGGCTGTTTGCTGTGGCGTCTTCAGAGAGTTGAGTCTGAGACGGTTCGACTCGCTCGGCTTCCTCCTGCTGCTCATCTGAGAAACAACACACACACACACACACACACACACAGTCAGAGTGTGTCTGTGTGGACGACCTCTGACCTCCAGACTTTAATGATCTCACACGAGGACGACGTCCTGTCAAACTCTTTATGATGGAGGTCAACACCACGACTCACAGTGATGTCACCTGTTGTGTTATTAATGAAGATTTGTTTCATCATTGTGTTGATTTCTACACAAACGAGACTAATTCAGAGAAAAGCTTCAGTTTGTTTCTGCTGCTCGACTCGTTTCTACTTTCTGAAACTTTTCATAGCTGTTGATTTAAACTCTCTTTAAAAAAAAGAATCATTATTAATATTATTGAGGTCGGACTTGAAGTCGTTACCGTCACTGATGCCGTTGGTCTGAGTCTTGTACAAGTCCTCTTCATCGTCGTCTTCCTCCTCTTCCTCCAACTCCTCAGAAGGGTCGGGACAACGCACATAGCGCCTGCACACACACACACACGCAGCAAGGTGCACACACACACACACACACAGATACACACAGATACACAAACACACCACGGTAAAATAAATATTCCCTCAATGGATCACAATGAAAAACTATTATTCCTGCGGCTGAGGTCAGACGGTCTTCACTGATTGGTTAAGAGCAGAGAAGAGTTTCCTGTGTGTGTTGCTCACGCCAGTCTCTGCAGGAACAGGTTGTAGAGCGCCTCCTGGCTGCAGCTGCTGCGCGGTACACCGAGCAGCAGCGGGTGACCGAACAGCGAGGTGCCGTACGAGCTGCTGCCGGAGCCGTAGTCTCTGTAGTGGGAGCGCTCCCTGAGGTAGAGAGCGAGGAGCACCTGCTCCTCCTGCTGCTCCTCCTGCACGCTGAGCTCGTACCTGCACACACACACACACACACACACACACACACACACACACACACACACACACACACACACGTTAAACAGCAGGTCGGCTTGAGTCTTTCCTGGTTGCGATGCTAATATCTTATGAGGCTCAAACCTCAGACTGAGACAAACAAACAGAAGAAGATGATTAAATAAATAAAGAAATTGTTTCCTCACACAAAGATGTCGTCTCGGTCGAGGATGCAGCTCAGAGACTCATCTGAGTTGTAGATCTTAAAGAAATGATGGTTGAAAACATCCGCTACCACCATCTGAAGAACACACACACACACACACACGGACACACACGTCATTAAAATACACCATGTCATTTTCTGCCACCAGGGGGCCTGTCGATCAAACAGTCACTACAGACAGTTTGTTGATGTATTGAAGCGACACAGGACGTCTCTGATTGGCTGAGAGTCGAGCTGCAGTTAACGTTAGCTCAGCCCGTTTCTGTGTAAACTTCAGATCCAGAAATTCTTCATCTGCTTAAAACAAAAAGTTTAAAAAACCTCATAGATCTAAATAGTTTATTGTAAAAATGTGACTTTAAACTGGATAAAAAGTCACTTTTTAGTCATCTGAAAAACACCTGACACGTGTACAAAGAGGATGTGATGCCACCAACAGGCGACCCGATGAAACGCAGGGTCACCGCCCAGATCTCTACAGGTTTGAAAACATATCATAATTCATATTAACTCTGACCTGTGAGGGAGGAACGTCGGTCATCTCTGACAGAGCCGAGCAGAGGTCGGACACTTTCCCTGCTTTAGGAACCACAACACGATGCTGTGAACACACAAGAGACAGTTCACATGGAGACATCTTAGACTGGATTCAGATTATACTCATGAGGTTTACCGACAGTCTTCATGTAAACTCAGTCAAACAGTGAACTGAGTGAAAGTACCTGGACAGGCTTAGCGTAGGGGTCCAGAGACACGTAGAAGACCTCCATGACGCGCTCCTTGCTGACAGGAAGTGGGACGCTCAGGTAGCAGAAGGGGTCAAAGGTCACAGAGACCTTGAGGCACTCTGGACAGACGAGTGTGGACTTGAAGAGGCCGTGGAATGTGTCCACGATCACCGAGTCGTTCCGCCGGCGGTGGTTCCGCCACGCCTCCTCGGCCACTTCCTGTGGCACAAACAACACCAGACACTTAAACCTGGATCCGATCAGATCCAACAGAGAAGACGTGTGAACTGAACCCGGAGCCGCTCACCTGGTCCGGGCGTCCCTCAGCGTCCCGCAGCTCAATGTACTCTTTGTTCTTGACTCGGTTCAGGTCTTCGTGGAGTCCGTCCAGCAGGAAGGACAGAAGCTCCTGACTGTCGTGCTGCTGGTACCCGAGGAACTGAGACGCAAAGTGACCCACCTTTGTCTGCGTGCACACATACACAGACAGACACACACACACACACACACAAAACAGTTAAAGACGTATAGTAACGTGTGTCGGTGCCGGACCACGTCCACATTAATTTGGCCAAATCTGAAAAATCTGGTTTCTGTTTTGACGTCGGGACGAATTAACACGGAAATTCAAAATAATCAGCGGCTAATATTTCACATCAAAACTAATCATATAGCACTGCTCTGTCAGAGTATAACTTAAAATAATATGTTCACTCCGTTGATCTGTCACTTTGTTAGTTTAAACTAAACAAACCACTAAGTTGTGTTAACATATTGCGTGACTGTTGTTTTCCGTCTTTTCCAGAATCCTTGAATTTCACCAGCGTTATGAGCGACTAGCGGCTTCAGGGGACGTCCCTGGTTCTGGTACCTTGAAGACTCGTGGCACCACCGAGTAATGTCTCCCCGACCACATCTGTTTGATGACGTCAGCGTAGGCCTCCGCGATCTCCCCCTTCATCCCCAGAGGGTTCGTAAAGTTCAGCTCCTCCAGGTAGGAGCTCTGCAGGAAGTACTCGGTCAGAGGAGGCGTGTTACTCAGACACTGCAGAGAGAGAGAGAGAGAGAGAGAGAGAGAGAGAGAGAGAGAGAGAGAGAGAGAGAGAGAGAGAGAGAGAGAGATAGAGAGAGAGAGATAGAGAGAGAGAGGAGACGTCAGTGAAGTAAAGCTGTGAACACACATCCTGAAGCAGAGCGGTCATGACACAGAGCTCCTCACAGACCTGTAGAGCAGAGTTCATGAAGCAGGTGTTTCCCAGGTTGGTGAGGCCGCAGACTCCAGACTGTCCTCGGTACGAGTCCTGGTCCTCCACAGAGTTCCTCCTGAAAAACCAGAACACTGCGTCAGAGACAGATTCAGATCAACGACAACACTGATCTCCCCACAGCCTCCTGCTGCTCTACAGGCTCCGCCCCTGCTGCTCTACAGGCTCCGCCCCTCGCCCGCATGTTGCTCATACTCTGACGCGCTCCAACGCAAAGGAGACGGAGAGGGAGGGAGAGAGAAACTGAAAGCAAAGTGGAGAAGAGAGTTCCACCAGACAGGAAGATACATGGGAAGAGTTTGAGGATGAAAGAAAAGACGTGAGACAAAGATGTGAAATGTTACAAATAAGAAAGAAATAAACAAAGAGAGTTCTCACATGATTTGAGGCCTGGAGCTCGGCCAGGTGCCGTCAGCATTCCTCGTCTCCATGATCACCGTCTGACACACACACAGACACACACACACACACACACACACACACACACACACACACAGACAGACAGACACACACACACACACAGAGGCATGTTCAAGCTCATCTCTCAGGTTGTTATTCTAAGCGATAGTTGCGTCTATGAGGAAGTTCGTCTCTGAAACTTTAACCTGGCATTTCAGTGAGATGTGTGTTAAATGATGTGTGTGACGTGTGGAGGACATTCTCACCATGCCTGAGCTCAAGCAGGCGTCCAGCACGCTCACGTGCAAGTTCCTGAGACGCTCACAGCTGCTGTCTGAACTCTTCATCCACAGACGACACTCTGAGCCGGGCGGCACCGAGAACACCTGACACATCGCCCGCTGAATCGACTCTACACACACACACACACAGACACACACAATAGGGTCAAAGGAGAGCAAACACAATTTAAACACACAACATGTAAAATCCACTGGGGGGGGGGGGGGGGGGGGGGGGGGGGGCTCAATCAACAGTAACAGCAGTTTGTTAACGTGGTGGCGCAGTGAGGGATGATGGGAGTTGTAGTCTTCTTCCTTCAGTGTTGATGGTTCAGGAGGTTTTCATCTGAATCCTCTGAAACAAACTGATTCACTCCAGTGAAACAAGCAGCTTCCTGTTAAAGTGTCTCTCTGACTCGTCTCTGATTGGCTGAGAGTCGAGCTGCCGCTAACGTTTGATCAGCTGGTTTCTCTGAAAACTTCAGATCCGGACGTCCGACGACTAAAATCCTTCATCTGCTTCAAATGAAGAGTAAAACTTCTCCAAGTCAAATTCTCGCTGGATTTTAAAGCTTCACACGGTTTCATTCAATCATTTCTTTCCGCTGCTCCACTTTGATCCAAATATCTCAACAACTTTCAGGTGGTTTTAGATTAAGTTTTGTTCAAAGTCCTCAGAGGATGGATCTGCATCGATCTGCAGAAATTTACTTTAGTGTCTTTTGAATCTGAATCTGTGAGAAACTTTAAATCATATTTTGTACGAGCAGGAGAACCAGAAGAAGACGTTAGAGAAGCTGCAACTCGAGCAAACGACGACTAAAACGATCCATCGACAAAACAGTCGCACAAAAAACTCACGTATGTTGTCGGCGCGGCTGAACTGTGCCGTGATGACGTTGTCCATGTTGCTATGGAGGCAGAGAAAGATCTCAACGGGGTAAACTTCCACCTTCAGAGTGCTGGGCAGGTCCACCACCTGACACACACACAGACACACACACAGACACACACACAGAGCAGGAGGCTGTGAGTCACATCCCAGCCTGACAGACTGAACATCACCACAGACTGAGTGTAGGTGGCGTGCAGTGGAGTCACCTTGCGTTCCAGCGGCGGCTGCCCGACCACCATGCCGTACCAGACCAGCAGCTTGTGCCAGGCCTCAGCCGGCACCAGCACAAAGTCCTCATTCTCCACCAGGCGCTCCTTCACGTGGTACGAGTCCAGATCTACAGGAAACACTCCACCAGTTAGTCATGTTTACAGATGTCATGATTTTAAAGCTGAAGCAAAAACAAAGAGTCTGAAGAAGCAGACAACACTTGAGATACAGTGAGGCGTTCACTGACCCTCGAATAGCTCCGTGTTGTCGATCTGACCGGGGAAGGACGACGAGTTCTGGTCTCCAGTCTCCACAAACTCCTTCCACTGCTGGAACCAGCGATGCTCCACCAGGTACCTACAAAACAACACACATCACATCACACACACTCCGTCACCGGGCTGATCTGACAGAACCTCTCCTAATGCCTGTGAATCGATTACATTCAAATGTTGACTAAAGAGGTTGTGTTGTCACCTGTGTGTGTTTGTGTGTGTTTGACAGCAGGACTACACTAACTCTGACAACTAATTACGTCATAAAAGAAAGACGTCACTCCTGGATAGTTTCAGAAAATGAAGACACCTCAGTTTGAAGTCTATGATGTCACACAAACCGCTGCTGCTGACGTCAAAGTGTCACCGGCAGACACACACCGGAAGCTGGATGAGGTGAACGTTCACATATGAATCAGAAACTATGATGAACACACGGAACTCTTCTGCTTTCACTTCTACACACACGTCTGCGGAGCGGAGGTTTTACGAGCGGAGCCTGAACGCCTCTGCAGCTGGTTGACAGGCTAACGTTAGCATCGGTGGCTAAAGGTCCGGGCTCCGTTCGCCTCTCACGCAGAAACAAATGCGTCGGCGGCGGCGAACATTCACCACGGAGCCGTTAAACCTCCCCAGCGGGCTCCCTGCCACCCAGCAGCGGCCTGCCCCCGCCGGTAGCCCCGGTAATAACCGTAAAACAACCGTGTGATGCTAACTGTTAGCTCCGCGGTGTGTGTGTGGCGGGCGGACTCTCACCAACTGTCCCCAGCACAGAGCTCACACTCCCGCAGCAGAGACTCGACCTCTCGCCGCTGGGTCTCCAGGCCCGGAGGCTCCGCGGCGGAACAGCGGCTGTTGGCCGTCATGACGCCGATCAATCAGTCATAAATGTCCGCACTGGGGAGGGTTTGAACCGGGGCCAGGAACCAGGAGGCAGCGAACTGCCGCATCGATGAAGCGATAAACCGACAGGAGCTGCTGCACGGAGGGAGCGGTGTTTGCGGAAGTAGGAAGTGTTCAGACCCGGAGCAACACCACTTCCGGTCCGGCCAAGTCAACACTAGGGGGCGATTCTACGATTCAATGACTAATCTATTCAATGATTCAATTATTCATCTATTCATAACTTCAACGATTCAGTAATTCATGAAGACAGAAGATCACTTTAAATAAAAACGTTTTTTTTATTTTCTCATCTTCTTTATTTTCAGCTCTGAACTTTAATTTCTGTATTTTCTCTCCATGTTGTTGTTTCCGGTCGGTGAACATCAGCCAATCAGACGTGAGCGGAGGCGGGCTTTCAACTTCTTCCAACTTCCGGTGGTTTTAAATATCGCGAGATGTCAATGCGTTGCTTTCGACCAATCCGGACCTTCGCAGATAAACTCTCGACCAATGAGGAGTCAGGTGGCTGTGGCGCGGTTGCCAGGGAGGGAAACGTCGTGCAGCAGTTCGCGGGCTGACAGCGACATGGAGGTGGAGATGATCGAGTCCGAGCCGCGGCCGGGGGAGAAGAGCCAGGAGGCGGCCACGGAGAACACGGAGGCCGGGGAGGGCTCGTCGAGAAGCTCCGGAGCCTACGAGCTGCCCTGGGTGGAGAAGTACCGCCCGCTGCGCCTGAGCGAGATCGTGGGCAACGTGGAGACGGTGAGCCGCCTGGAGGTGTTCGCCCGGGAGGGGAACGTCCCCAACATCATCATCGCAGGTCGGTTCCTCTGCGGAGCTCCCCCTGGAGGATCGAGTCCGAAGCGCCGCGAGGCTCCGGGCTGCTCTTTACCTTCAGAGAGACTCACGCTCTCCTGCTGGAGAAAGTTTCATCACTTTATTATGTGATTACACAAAGTTCTGTTTACTTCATAAAACAAGATCCTCCATGTTTACACGTGACTGTCATTAGATTAGATCAGATTCAACTGTATTGTCATTGCACAGTACAAGTACTTATACAACGAAATGCAGTTTAGCATCTAACCAGAAGTGCCTTTTTAAAGTGGAATGTAAATAAATAAGATATGTACAGTAAGACATAAATATGGAATAGTAGATGTATTAACCGGTATTGTATGATATAAGAACTATGAGCAGTAAGAAATATATATGGAATAATCATGAAGTGTCATCAGACATTTTATGAAGATACAACTTGAGAACGTGGTTTTTATTTGACTCATTCACCCACTGTCAGATGTGGGAAAGCTTTATGTGACAAAGTCAGAATCTGTAAACAGAAGTTGTTTTGACGTCTTCATGTTCTTCCTGGTCCAGGCCCCCCCGGCACCGGAAAGACCACCAGCATCTTGTGTCTGGCCCGAGCGCTGCTGGGAGCGTCGATGAAGGACGCGGTGCTGGAGCTCAACGCCTCCAATGAGCGGTGAGACTGAGGAGAACCTGAGAAGCTTCAGGATCAGGGTTCACTGATCAAAAACAAACTGAGACGTTCCCTGTTCTCTCTGTGACCTTGTGTCTCCAGTGGAATCGACGTGGTGAGGAATAAAATCAAGATGTTCGCTCAGCAGAAGGTCACACTGCCCAAAGGTCGACACAAGGTCATCATCCTGGACGAGGCCGACAGGTGAGTCCATCACTTCCTGCTGTGGACTTGAACCAGATCGGGGTCTTTGAAAAATAACGTTAAGAGAGAAAATGAAGTTTAACTGCGACTAATTTAACCGTTCATCAACTTGCCACCATGTTTCTCTCACTAACGAGGAGGAGGAACGGTGGAATCGTTTTTTAAAGAAAACTGTACCGTCGTCTGATCAGTGTCTGTCTGTCCATCCATCCACCTGTCTGTCCGTCTGTCTGTCTGTCTGTCTGTCTGTCTGTCTGTCTGTCTGTCTGTCTGTCTGTCTGTCTGTCTGTCTGTCTGTCTGTCTGTCTGTCTGTCTGTCTATTTCCAATGAAACAACTATAAACAAGATTAAAATGTTTGACTTCTTCTTCTTCTGATGAAATTCAAGGAAGAAACCTGCTGATGGTTCTTAGATGTTTAAAGTTTGATTGGTCGTTGAACCCTAATGCCCCCCCCCCCCCCCCCCCCCCTCCCTGCAGCATGACTGACGGGGCTCAGCAGGCCCTCAGGAGGATCATGGAGATCTATTCCAAGACCACTCGCTTCGCTCTGGCCTGTAACGCCTCAGATAAGATCATCGAGCCGATCCAGTCCCGCTGTGCGGTGCTGCGTTACTCCAAGCTGACGGACGGGCAGATCCTCGCCCGCCTGCAGGAGGTGGTGGAGAAGGAGCGTCTGTCGGTGTCTGACGACGGGCTGGAGGCCGTCATCTTCACCGCCCAGGGAGACATGAGACAGGTGAGAGCAGGAGTCCCGAGTGGGAAGCTTGGCTCGGAGGCACGTGGTCGTTTTATCCTACTCACCCTCCTGTTGTTGTTGTTGTTGTTGTTATTGTTCTCAGGCGTTGAACAACCTGCAGTCGACCAACTCCGGCTTTGGCTACATAAACAGCGAGAACGTGTTCAAGGTGTGTGATGAGCCCCACCCTCTGCTGGTGAAGAGCATGCTGGGACACTGTGTGGAGGGGCAGATCGACGAGGCCTACAAGGTGGTGGAGCAGCTGTGGGCGCTGGGCTACTCCCCAGAGGACATCATCGGAAACATCTTCAGGGTCTGCAAGACCTTCCAAATGGCCGAGTACCTGAAACTGGAGTTTATCAAGGTGAGGCTCCGCCCCCGACCCGTCAGCAGTCGATCTCTGTCCAAGAGTTTGAGCTGTAACCTCGAGACAGGAAGTGCCACTGACAGGAAGTGTTAGCGATGCTTTGTGTTCCCCGCTGGTAGTCGAGTCATGTGACTGATGAGAACCAATCAGGAAGAGAATGTCTGCATCGTCTCCGTTTCTGTTCGTCCAGTATAAAACACAAACCCAGAGTTTTCAAACTGAATCGAGATCAGTTTGAACAAGTCTCTGATTCAGTTTGAGAACTCCAGAGTCGTGTGGACAGTTAAATCTGATGTGGACGTGTCTTCAGCCTCCGAGCGTCTCATGTTGTTCTGTTTGCTTCCTGCAGGAGATCGGCTACACTCACATGCGAGTGGCTGAAGGAGTGAACTCTCTGCTGCAGATGGCCGGACTCCTCGGGCGACTGTGCAGCAAGACGATGACACCCCCCGCCAGCTGAGCCCCCCCCCCCCCCCCCACACACACACACACTCCCTCAGTGATGGACTCTTCCTGTGCGCCCTCTCGTCTCCGTTCCTCCTCAGACTCTTTCAGCTTCACACTGTTGATCTTCATCTCATCACTACTTTCTCTGTGGAGGCAGAACCATGTAAAATAACAATAAATCCTTTTTTCCTTAGAGCCGACATGTTTGTTTTGTTTGGAGATGTTAAGTATTAAAGGTTCAATAAATCTGCATGTTTTATTTTATATGAAAGAAATTGGTTTGACAAAATAAACTTTGACGCATTTAAGACTTTAAATAAATAAAAATGTAGACAACAGATCTGAAAACTTGTTCTGTCTTTATTGATAACAAACTTTATTTGTCAGTACAAAGCTTGTTTACATGAAACATCTATTAAGTACAAACCTCAGTTTAACAACAGCTACTGGTGTTCAAATCGATAAAGAAATATTTGTATTAAATATTGAACAGTAACAAACGGTGAGAATATATAGAGTAAAACACTTCCTCTCATCTGCAGGAGACGGTTTGTGGGTCGACTTCAAACCTGTCGTCGTTTTGTTCACACGTGTGATTCCTAACAAACCTGAACCTTCTCAAGTCGAGACTCCTTCAAAGTGCAAATCATCACAAAACGTCCCTGAAGCCAAACGACTGCTGCAGCTGAACCTGCTCAGTCCAGAGAAACAGCACAATGTAGAACCCCCCTCTGCCCCGGCTGAACAACACCACTGAACAGTTGTCATGCCACAAGTCAACGACGAGCAGGAGCTGCAGCCAATAATAAAGAGAATGTATAATAGAGAGGTCAGAGGTCACCATGACGGAAACAGCAGCAGAACAGCAAACGCTTTAAATGAGTTTCATTCAGTCTGACGTCAGAACCACTGTAACAGGAAGAGTCCCACCTGCCTCGAGAAGAGCCGACGCTCTGAGTCACTGAAGAGACGAGCTTCACTAACGGCACCGCGAACTTCACTCATCACTGAATAACACAATCGTAAGAATGAAACCAAACTAGAGGAAGGAAAGAGTTAAAGTGAACATCTGACCTGAGGAAACCACTTTAAGAAATACAACACAACTGAATATAAATGAGAGCCGGCAGAACTCCATGTACGGTTACATCTACAGAATCAACACGGCAGCCACATCTAACAACGACATGACACCAGAGTCAACATGGCTGCTGCCGTCGTCTCCACTATGAAGCAGGTTTGACCTTTTTGAGCGTTTTCTTTTTAGAAGGAACGTTTACAACTAAAACAGCCGAACTGTTGAGTTCAGGGAACAGGAGGAGAAGAAGCACGGAGGAGTAAAGACGGAGAGAACCGTCCTACGACGTCATCTCGATGGTGTGCGGCACCGTGAGCTCGGAGCTGGAGGAGGTGACTCCCTCTGGGGGGGCGCTGGTGGCCGGGCGGCTCCGGACTCCATCTGAGGAGCCGACGCTGGAGGCCGAGTGAGTCCTGGAGCGGACCAGCCGGGTCATACCAGCTGTGGGCACTGGGGGGGGGGGGGGCAGAGACATGATGTCAGCAGCATTCAGGCGTGTGTGTGTGTGTGTGTGTGTGTGTGTGTGTGTGTGTGATCTGAATCGTCCTCACTGCAGCCGAGCAGCTGGATTCAGATCTGAACCCGATGAGTCTGAGGCTCCGTTCACACTGAAGATCAAAACGTTCTTGTTTCAGTGTGAACGACAGACACGTCAGTAACTGGATCAGAAGTGAGTTGGTTGTTATCATGTTGTAAATGGTCATGTATTTAAATTCTATATAAACAGTATTGACCTGTTCTCTCCACTAGAGGGAGATGCAGAACAAACAACACCTCTGATTTCCTCATGAAAAAGAAAATCAAAGTTTGTTCAGCCCCAGATTTCTCAACATCAGGTTGTGGTCTGACCAGGAGCCACTAGGGGGAGCTGGTCTACAGTCAAGTGACCTTCCATTCCTTTATTTTAACGTTCTGAGGAAAATGGAGGTTTAAGACAAGAAGAAGAAAATTCATTTATTGTGCCTCTTATTTAGAGCAACTGACCAGAATCCAAACATATTGAATTTACTGTCATAAAGATGAAGAGCAGGAAGGAAACTGAGGTTTTAGTTTGAAAAATATCTGAAATAGTCAGTTATTTAAATTATAGTTCACCCAAAAATGATAATTCACTCATTATCTGAGTCAGCAGTGTGAATGGAGACAGACAGTCAGACAGACAGACAGACAGACAGACAGACAGACAGACAGTCAGACAGACAGACAGACAGACAGACAGACAGACAGACAGGAAACTAACAGGAACTAGAAACAAGGATGGAAATGGACAGAGCTCAGGGGAGTGCAGGGTTTTGGATTGTGGTTGAAATCCTGATACCTGATTGGTTGCTCAGGTGGTTTAATACAACATGAGGGACTGAAGGAGACAAAGAGTGAGAGATGAGAAGAAGAAGAAGAAGAAGAAGAAGAAGAAGAAGAAGAAGAAGAAGAAGAAGAAGAAGAAGAAGAAGAAGGAGGACAGGTTTAGGAACAACTGTAGTTTTAAAAGCAGAACACAAACACACACACACACACACAAAACACACACAGCTGTTCACTGAGCAGTTTGTATAAAACAGAATCATGTCGACAGAAACACAGAGACAAAGACCAACATGTCGGATAAAAACAACATCACGTGTTATAGTTCGTTTTTCTTTGTGTATGTGTCGGTGTGTGTTACTGTTTGTGTTAAAGTGCCAATACTCACTGTAGCCCATCCCCTGCACAAAATACTTGAAGGCCTCTGCTAGTTTCCCAGGCTGAACAGAAAGAGAAACAGGTCAAGGCTCCAGACACGAGGCCCGTGTGGTTCTAACACATGTTCAGAACCATCACTCCCACTCACCTGCACCACCTGAGGAAGTCCTCCACAGTCCGCCATCTGACCGGAGGCACACAGAGCAACATGTGAGATCACACACCTCTGATGAAAACACCTTCAGAGCTCAACTCCCAGTTTAAAGTCGAGTCCAAACTCATGTTAAACCAGGCGTCACTCACAGATTCATCAACAGGTGAGTTAACTCAGAAGGAATTCAACCTTTTTCCATTTTAATCAGGTTTATGACCTGTACTGCAGCCAGCCACCAGGGGGCGACCAAGACACAAGGCTTCTCTTTAGGGAGCCGACAAGTCGTCATCTTTATTTATTGTGATGAGACAAACAGACAGGTACCTTGAGCAGGGTGGTCTTCGTCGGGTTCAGTCGGGAGTTACACTCCACCTGCAAAACACACAAACGCACACACACACACAGACACACAAGTTACATCACTGGTACATCACATACTGGCTGTTGTCATGGAAACAGTGCAGACACTCACCACGGCATCAACAGCAGGAGACGTGTCTCCAACCACCAGCAGAGCAGGACACCTGACACACACACACACACACACACACAGGCTGAGTAACACAATTCATTGTGTGGTCACAAATTAGACAAAGTGAATTAAAAAGTGATACCTGAGTGTGGTGACTGTGTTTTCATTCAGACCCACGACCGGCCGCTCCATCTGCAACTCAGTACGACTACAACACACAGACACACACACACACAGACACACACACACAGGCCCACACACAGACACACAGACTGAATTTGAAGATTCTCCAGGAAATGACATCACAGGAAGTAAAGGGGGTTAACTTCAGCTGCTGCAGAACTGACACTCTGTGAACTCGGGTGATTCTCTACCAGAGACCCTTCACACTGTCACATCTTTCACATTTCAGTCAAAGTGCGCCCCCTGTCTGTGGAGTGGTACCTGTCGTAGCTGCTGTAGAACATGACCAGGTTGCCCTGTGGTATATCCTGAGAGATGTGCAGTCTGTATGTCTGGATGATCTCCTTATTCTCCGTTAACTCTTCCTACAAACACAGGAGACTGGTCAGTGACTGGATCCTGATGGAACCTGTGACAGTGTGTGTCTGTTTGTCCTCACGGTGCTGAAGTGGTGTCCCATGATGAGGTCCACCAGGTTGCTGGTCCAGCCGCTCAGCTGAAACAAAACATTACATTTCAATATACTTCAGTCGTGAGAGAGTCTGAAGTGAAAGTTACTGAGCAGAGTAAACAAATAAAGATGGACGACATGACGGCCCCATTAACCCCCCCCCCCCCTCCTCCTCCATGCAGCAGGTGGTAAATCAAAAATAAATGTTTGTGAAGATGTTTCTGTCATTTCAGGTCGTTCTCATCTCACTGAGGTTTGCTCAAGGGTTTCAGATCAGTTTGGTTTCAATTAATAACTTGATGATATAAACACGGGCGGAGACCTTATGATTGGTTGTGTGTTTGTGTTTGTGTGTGTGTGTGTGTGTGTGTGTTTGTACCTTAGAGGCAGCCCAGTCCATCCAGCCTTTGGCACAGGGGTCAATGTCGATCAGAACTAAACTCTCCACCAGACTTGGCTCATTCAGCTGAAACACAACAGCAATAATAATAATGATGTTGTGATTAACAATGGCTAGTTTAGGATGAGAAGGAGGAAGTGGTGCTTTCCAGCTCCTCCAGGATTCAAACCAACAACCCTCCAGCCCCAGTCTGCCCTGTCACACCCGCTTCACCACAGAGTCACTTGTTTGTTAGTAAATCAGAAGAGAGAATTTACTCACAGCCAGTTTGGCGAGTACGTAAGCTCCAGCTCCGACCCCGATACCGATCACACTCTTCACCCTGAAGACAACACATGAAATCCAGAGGAATTAACCAAACGTCCTCCTGGAAGTTCCTACTGAAACACCCAACATGCATTTCACTGCAAGACCTACTGAAGCTGTGTGAGGACAGATGGTAGCATCTCAGCCAGCTCGTCCATGGTGGGGTACTGGTACCTGCAATAAACACACATACACACACACACTGTCTCTATTTTGCTCTGTTTGTATGTGTGTGTGTGTGTGTATGTGTGTGTGTGTGTGTGTGTGTGTGTGTCTGTTACCCGGTAGGGAATATGGGAGCGTTCTCCTGCTGACCTGGAGCATCGACATGCAGAACTGAGAAATGCTGAGTCACTTCCAGCATGTCCTCGTAGTTAAACAGGCTGTTGAAACAAGACTTATCTACACACACACACACACACACACACACACAAATATTGATTAAATATTATGATATTATGTTTTTAATCCTGTATATTATCTGTTAATGTGTGTGTGTGTGTGTGTGTGTGTGTGTGTGTACTCACGGTTCAGTCCGATGTCATGGTAGGTGAGGATTGTGGGTCGGTTGCCCTTAGCCACGCCCCTCATGGTCACGTGCAGCACGCCGTGGGCCGTCTCCACATCGTGCTCCTGAACAACAAGCAAGAGCTGAACCTCCTCCTGTCCCAGCGCCCCACATGAAGGTCTGACACTCGCTTCATAGAGAAACCAGTGACCTCCTCCAATCCTTTCATTTAACACCAGACCACAGCTCGTTCATCTCGTGTTTCTCTTTGAAACACTTGAACATAAACCAGAACAACGTGCGGAAAAGACTGATAAATCCCATTATGGCTGTTTACACACCTGCACTCAAGTCTTAACAATGTTCCTGACATGTTCCTGACGTGTTCCTCACATGTTCCTGACATGTTCCTCACATGTTCCTGACATGCTCCTCACATGTTCCTAATGTGTTCCTCACATGTTCCTGGCGTGTTCCTCACATGCTCCTGACGTGTTCCTCACATGTTCCTGATGTGCTCCTGACGTTTTCCTCACATGTTCCTGACGTGTTCCTCACATGTTCCTGACGTGTTCCTCACATGCTCCTGATGTGTTCCTCACATGTTCATGATGTGCTCCTGACGTGTTCCTCACATGTTTCTGACATGTTCCTCACATGTTCCTGACGTGTTCCTCACATGTTCATGATGTGTTCCTCACATGTTCATGATGTGCTCCTGACGTGTTCCTCACATGCTCCTGACGTGTTCCTCACATGTTCCTGACGTGTTCCTCACATGTTGCTGATGTGTTCCTGACGTGTTCCTGACATGTTCCTGACGTGTTCCTGACATGTTCCTGACGTGTTCCTGACATGTTCCTGACATGTTCCTGACGTGTTCCTGATGTGCTCCTGACATGTTCTATATGTGAGAACTAATGTCTGAGTCAGTGTCTCTGGACATGTTCTGGATCTTCTCCTGCAGGCTCCTGGTAACATGTGTGTAACATGTCAGAGTGAGTCCATGTGAGGAACCAGCAGGACAATGTGTGGAAGCTTCCCAGAGAGCGAGTGGACGTGTGGACGAGGTTTCTAACACGTGACGTGAAACTGAAGAACACAAACATCTCAGGATGAAGAAGAGGAGCCGGACACGTAGAAGACGAAGACGTCCACTTGGAAACACGAGGAGATTCCAGTTGGGTCCGATACCAGATGCACAGCCACGGTGCACATGAAGGCACCACACTGTAGTTCTTCTTCTTCTTCTTCTTTTGTTTAATCTGTATCTACTTCCTGTGATTGGTCTAAATTACAAACTCTCCAACAAAGTGTTTTCACTGCAAACCAACAGAACCCTGGTTCAGTTTGATCCAGACCCAGAACTCCTCTTCTGCTGTGAGGAACCGTTCACACCTGATGTTCAGGTTCACACTGAACTGAAGAGTCTGAAGCTCTGAACCAAACCAGGTGTGAAACTAAACCAATGAGAAACTATCTGTGAGCAAAAGACTGTTTAGTTATTGGATGAAAAACGTTTCACTTTGTAGTTGTTTTATTTCCTGCTTCTATCTCAGTTTGACAAATGACTTGTGACAGATTCCCTCTGTTTGAATAACAAACACTAGAGAGAGAGAGAGAGAGAGGGTTAGAGAGAGAGAGAGAGAGAGAGAGAGAGAGAGAGAGAGAGAGAGAGAGAGATTTCTTGGTCATTGAAATACAAAGGACAGAAAATGATTGAAAAGTTCAAAGCAACTTCTATGATAGAGTGTTAGAGAGAGAGAGAGATCACTGCAGACTCCTATGATCTTTGGAATCCTTTATTTGGAGTGCACTCTCCTATGATCAGGAAATCAACATGTCTACTCCATGTGACGGTTCTGCACTTCATTCACTTGCTAACCATTACAAACAAGAATAAGAACTTCTATTCTCAAGCAAAATGACAACATGGAACAGGCTACCAAGAACCTACCAGGACCATCTGCTCCAAAGCAGAGGTGAGATTTCCATCATTAGGAGTAAGAACTTCCTTGGTGTAGAGATATCACCTCATATTAAAAAGCTTCAGCAGGACCTTCAGCGTATGGAGGCAAAATACGAAGTAGAAAAAGCAGAGAAGGAGATGCTGCAGATAATACTTAAACCGATTACCATCGGCTACAAATATCTTCCCTACATTGAAGAGATGTTGGAGAAATCCCAATTTAAAGAGAAGGCAGAGATTTTACAGCTTGTAGTGTCTCAACAGAGGACCATTATTGATGAGAAGAATCAAACAATTCTGTGTCTCAACAAAAAGATCACAGAGTTAGAGGATCGCAACAAACAGCTGAAGCAATCAGCCTCCTTTCCTTCTCCGCCCGCCAAGACCCACCCACTGGACTTTGACCAGGAAAAGGTCTCAGATCATGAGATGGACTCAGAGAGCACTGATTCGTCGGTTGATGACTCTGAATCATTGTACTTTAAACCTGATGTGTTAGGAGAGGAATCAGAGGTCTCTGATGAGGAACCAGAGGATTCAGGAGAGGATTCAGAGATCTCGGATGAGGAATCAGAAGATTCAGGAGAGGAATCAGAGGTCTCGGATGAGGAACAAGAGGTCTCAGATGAGGAACCAGAGGATTCAGAGGTCTCTGATGAGGAATCAGAGGTCTCGGATGAGGAACAAGAGGTCTCAGATGAGGAACAAGAGGTCTCAGATGAGGAACCAGAGGATTCAGAAGAGGATTCAGAGGTCTCGGATGAGGAATCAGAGGTCTCTGATGTGGAATCAGAGGTCTCAGATGAGGAACAAGAGGTCTCAGATGAGGAACCAGAGGATTCAGAAGAGGATTCAGAGGTCTCGGATGAGGAACCAGAAGATTCAGGAGAGGAATCAGAGGTCTCTGATGAGGAATCAGGGGTCTCGGATGAGGAACAAGAGGTCTCAGATGAGGAACCAGAGGATTCAGATGAGGATTCAGAGGTCTCGGATGAGGATTCAGAGGTCTCGGATGAGGAATCAGAGGTCTTGGATGAGGAATCTGACTCAGGAGAGGAACCAGAGGTCTCAGTTGAGGTAAAACCTGAGACAAAAAAGAAGAAAAAAGGCTGGAAAAGATTTCTACATCTCCTTCTACAATTCCTCAAACCGTGGAAGTGGGCGAAGAGAAGAATTTGAGCATAAGTCAGAAGAAGCCTTTGAGGGGGATGAGACGAGTTTCATCTTCAAGCATCTCCAGCTGCTTCCACCGCCTCTTGGAGGACCTTGACCTGTCTGACATGATGCTTGCCAGCGGAGGCAAGAGCTGAGGAGCTGTTTGCTTTATTTTTTATTTTTACGAGCAGAGCAAACGATACATTTTTGCCAGCAGAGGTCGGTTATTAAAAACTGTATTTAAACGAAACAGAAAACATCAGAGAAACTACAGCCAGCGTGTCAACGTGAATCACAAACAGAGACTGAGACACTGAAGATCTGCCTCGTTTCTCAGAACTGAACAACTGTTTGCTTGTTTACACTCGGACTCTGACATGAGACAGATGTTTTACTAGGAGGCTGCAGGAGAAGATCCAGATTCATCTCCTCTGGAACATTTCAGGGAAACGTCCGGGCTCCAGCTCAGGTCTGAAAACAGCTTGAAAGAAGGAGAGTGAAGATGAAACTGGAACATTTTCCTCAGACTGGAAACAGTAAAGACATGAATCTTGTCCCACAGCTTCTGATGTCTAAACGAGGATCATCTAAAGCAGGGGTCTTCAACGTTTTTCAGGCTAAGGACCCCAAACTGGTGGAGAGATGGAGCAGGGACCCCCATATTATATATATTCTATAAAATTGTGTTTTATATTAAACTGGGCCTAGTGCCATATATAAACATAGCTATCCTGCTCTTGTGCATTCAATACTAAACTATTCAAATATTACACAGGTTCATATGTTCATGTTTTAATTAAAACATGTGCAAGGTACAGGGTGGCCATGCCACTGCCATTTATAAACATACATTTTGCATACAACACTGAGCTATTAAATTAATTCACAGATTCATGTTTTTATTTTAAACATACATGTAGAAGAGACAGTGAATCCTCAAGCCATCTGTGGACGGCTCACATACTCCCACATTAGTGAGATGTGGGACCCTGATGGGTAGCACCAGTGTTTACGGAGTAACGCGGTACCAAGTAACGCGTTACTGTAATTCCACTACTTTTAGCGGTAACGAGCATGTAACGAAGTATTTTTTAAATCAAGTAACGCAGTTACAATTACTGAAATTTAAATGAGTTCGTTACTCGCGTTACTTTCTTTTGTGAAAAATGAACACTTGCCGTGACTGGCGATGAGTCACGGCTCTTTATTTAAACATCACATCGAAGCGCCGTAGAAAACACCGTAAAACTAGAAGACAACAAGTAAACAAACATTTACAAAAATACAAATACAACCGTTAAAACACCTTAAAATCAGCTAAACAAACAAAGAACCGCGGTAGGCAAGTTTGACAGGTTAACGTGACAGCGACTCCCGTTCCGCGGTACATGTAGCAAAGGGACTTAAACCAGCTTCGTACCTCATTCCGCTCGGCGAGGGGCGTTAAACGAGGATAAACCGTCTGTAAGGTAGGAAAACCGTACAGCTGACGTCCTGTCGTTTCCTGCTGTTACCGTCATGAAGACGCAGCTGTACGGCAGGTGTTTATGTCTCAGGTGTTTCTGTCTCAGGTGTTTCTGTCTCACGGTCGGAGCGGAAGCGAGAGATTAGGTGTGTCTATTAAATCTGTCCGCTCCGTGAGAGCTCGAATCAATCAATGAGCATTAAACCACATCATGGCCGGTGCGGATAGAATTAGCTTTCTCTCATGGAAGTATGGACATTACTTTTCGCTCGTCGAGATTAAAGACAAAAAGGTGAGTTGTAAATTATGTGCAGGTGGAAATAAGCTATCCACATCTAAGAATAGCAATTCAAATCTTATGAAGCACCTGTTGAAACAACACGCTTCGACAAAGCTAGTAGCTAAAGACCCCAGCCCGACGGATGCTGAAGGCGCCACTGCATGCAAACAACCAAGGCTAGACTTTACACGGACTGCAGTGCAGCCGATAAGCCAGGCAGAGCTGAATAAATTAATTTCTAGGTATGTTGTCGATGACATGCATCCTCTGTCAACTGTCGAGTCAGTTGCCTTCAGGCAACTAATAAGCAAAATTCCAGTGATAAATGGAGGCTCAGGGTCCAGGCAAATGTGCAGGAAGACGTTTTCCAGCTATTTAGACAGAGAATATGAGAAAATGCAGGTCGAGCTAAAAAAAACATTTGAGGATTTACAACATGTCTCTACCACAGCAGACATCTGGACTGCTTACAATAAAAGCTTCCTAGGTGTAACTGCTAGTGATGGGAAGTTCGGATCTTTTTACCGTGTCGGTTCTTTGAATCTCGTTCAGTAAAATGAACGAATCTCTTTTTGAGTCATTCGTTCGTTTCAAGGGGGGGGGGGGGGGTGCTCAACTCCCGACCGTGTGTTTGGATCAATGATCGGGTTCATCTGCCCAGAGAGTCTTCGGCCGACGTGTCGGCCACACAGAGCGAGCTCATCTCGCCGGTGACCGCGGTGCGAGCGGCGCACGGGGAAATCGCCCGGCGCCTCCATACCGCTGCACGTCCACCCGACATGAACGGGAATCTATGGAGCTGCTGATCCGCACGCTGCCAGCACATCCAGCTGGCCCGCCGCATCCGCGGACACAGAGCTTAATCTGCTGCTGATCCACTGACTATAACAACGCCGCATTCAAATAAAAATGTGGGAAAGAATATTGTACAGTATCTAATATTGTGTTGGTCATATTTAAATCATTCATTATTTTTTTGGGGGGGGGAAAGAGAGGATAAAATAAAAGAATCGCATATTAAATCTTAATCGTTCAGCCCTATTCACAAGTCATAATGACTGGTTTTGTTATTTTCACTTGACATTTACACTTACAGTTTAGTGCAGTGTAATTATTTCACGTGATAATTAAATGCCAGTGTGACAATAAATGACAATTTAAAACCATACAAACTGTCATGTTTTACTGTATTTAATAGAGGTTTTCTTAAAAAATATATGATCTGCCACACAAAAGCTGTCAGTCATGGCTGCTTTTTAACAGCGGTCCCGCGATAGGGAATGAGGAAACTGTTTCCTCTTCTGAGCCTATGGAGGTCACGTAGAAAAGGATCCAAAGACTCGTACCCGGCAGATGAACGAATCGTTCACCTCCCGACCGTGTCTTCAGATCAGTGTTTCGTTCTTCTGCCAACAGAGTCTTCAGATCAGTGATTCGTTCATCTGCCGGATACGAGTCTTTGGATCCTTTTTCACGTGACCTGCATCAGCCTATGCAACAGTCCCGATGCGCGGCCACGAGAAAATGAACGAATCTCTCTTTGAGAGGACTCGTTACTCCCGAGTCCTTGTAACGATTCGTTCAAAACGAACGAATCGTTCACGACCGACACATCACTAGTAACTGCACACTGGATTAATCCGAACAACATGCTACGTGGGAAATCAGCCCTGGCATGCCAGAGATTCAAGGGCCGACATACGTATGACATTATTGCAACCGAAATAGACAACATCCACTCATCCTATGGCCTATCTTTCAAAGTGACAGCAACGGCTACTGACAATGGCTCTAATTTTGTCAAGGCGTTTCAAATGTACCAGCCACCTGAGTCAGACACTGAAGATCATTTGGAGGAGGATGAGGCCACTTTTACAAACATTGGGGATGTGCTAGATAATGTTGTCGATGTCAATGACGTGGTTTTACCCCCCCGCATCACAGATGCGCATCGCACACATTGAACCTCATCTCATGCACTGATGTCGATAAGTGGCTAATGTCAAAGATGGAAACGAAATCTATCTTCAGAAATGCTATCACAAAATGCGCAGGGCTGTGGAACAAGGCAAGTCGGTCAACGGTGGCTTCGGAGATTGTCAACGATGTTATTGCTAAGAAGCTGCTTGTACCTTGCACCACCAGGTGGAATTCGTTCTATGATGCGGTAGCTCGAATTTCTGATATACCTGTGGCCGAATTGAATTCAATATCCTCCCAACTTCAGATGAAATGCATCAGTGAAAGGGAACATCAGGTCCTTAAAGAGTATTGTGTTGTGATGAAGCCACTCACTCTGGCTCTTGACATTCTGCAAGGAGAGGACAATTGTTTTTACTCTTGCCGACTCTGGAGACATTGATGTCTAGGACTCTGGAATTAAAAAAACATCTTGCAATCCTTGATGGCCTACCAGAGGCAATTGTTCAGGTAAGAGCTGCTATTTTATTTTGCATTTATATTTATCCAATCAATGGCTCAGTTGCATTTATTTGTGTCTAGATAATGTGACGTATTTATAAGTGCAGGTCAATGTAATAGTGACTGCTCTGTAGTCAGATTTATGCTATATGCCAAATATGCATATTGTAAAAAACACTTGTTTTTAAGACTTGTTTTGATACTCTTGTTATGTCTTTTGTGTCATGTATTTCAGGCAATCAAAACAAGATTTGCACGTGTTCTTGAGGATAATGATGCTCTACTGGCTGCTGCAACTCTACCCAAGTTCAAGTTACGTTGGCTGCGTGACCAGGAGAGGAAGGACCTGGTAAAAGCAAGTCTAGTAGCAGAATGCAGAAAATATGTCCCAGAGCAGGATGAGCACCCAGGGGAAACCCCAACAACACAGCGCCGGCCATCTACCAAAGAGGATGATTTCTTTAGCTTTGATGAGAGTGAGCAGGATGCCTATGTCTCTGTTGAAAATGAAGTAGCTGGTGTTTCAGCTGGTTTGTGTGTAACTATATGATTTCATGTGAAACAGCAGCTTGTTGGTTCTCGTCTGGCAGAAGAAGGAATGGCTCATGAATCTAAAGGCTGAGGAGGTATCTCCTAATCTCCTCGATCAACTGACCAAGGAAACAACCGACAGATCCTATTAATGGTTCCTCAACACCTTCATGAGCACCCCCTAGCTGTGAGCCTACGCTATCACATGATCTGTGAGACCTCAGAGCAGCTGAAAAACCACCATCTCCTTTTACTGATGTTGTTTGAATGAAAGTTTAAAACATTATCATCATTTCAGTTGATTTAAGTTTAATTAATTTAAGTGCTAACAGGGAGTGTGTGGCTACAGCAGGTGAACGAGCTAGGACGCTATCCGGCTAACGGGCCGACGCCTAGAGGCTAGCAGCCAATGAAACGCTAACTTACGAACTCACCACCCCGACTCCTAAAGAACAGGAGATCTGATGCAGATCCAGAGAGTCAGACATCCTGACAGAGGAGAGGAGGAGGGCAGAGGAGGAGTCTCAAAGCCACAAGGTTTCCCAAGATGAGAGGAAATAGAGAAACAGAGACAAGAGACTTTTTGTCCTTTAGCTTTCTGCGAAGTGAGAGAAGAAAGAGAAAGTGGGGGCGGTGTGATTGGATCAAGAGGAATAATCTCTGTTGTCATTGGCTGAGAGCTGTAAGGTCTTAAAGGTCTTAACAGCCAACCACTTCTTTCATCCCTCACTGGTTTCATCCTGTCTTCACTTCAAATCTTAATCTGGCCTTGCCGCCTCCGCCTCCTCCTCCTCCTCCTCCTCCTCCTCCTCCTCCTTCCTCCTCCCCCTCCCCCTCCTCCTCCTCCTCCTCCTCATCGTGATGAAGTCTTCTTTATCACACATATTCATCACATATTCATCACGATATGTGTAGTTTATATTATTCATCCTGAAAGGAGACGTCAACATGTCTGTTTTAAAGATGTGGCTTCTTTAACACCTCTCAGGTCGCCCTCACTTTTTAAATCATTGTTTTAAATCATTGTTTTAAATCATTGTTTTAAATCATTGTTTTAAATCATTGTGAGAGGTCGAGCTCCGACTCTGTGATTTGAAATATCTTTGGTCAGAATCATTGATGTGAACTGAGCTGCTCCAGTGAGTCCTGCTGATCAATAACTGTGTGATTATGGATCTAACTTCAGCCTGATGTTTGGACACGTCACACACAAGCCTCTGATTGTGAGGCTGCTGCTGCTTTGTGTTGCTCTGATGAATTTATCCATCGTCACCTTCGTTAAGTCTGAATCACTACATGTCAGTTAATAGTCAGGGCCGGGAACATGTTGGACAATCACAGACCCCTCCATGATGTGAACACATCAACACACTGTTATATCATTAATATCATAATGTGACACATGTTGAATCACAGATTGTGTGTCTGTTTTAACACAAACACGTTGATATGAAACAAATCTAATGTGTGAGGCTTGAACATGAAGGTTTTTGTGTGTTTGTGTTGAACGTACCTGACAGTCAAAGTCCTGGAGATTTCTCCCGTTCTGAAGAGACACAGACAAACTCTTTTTACAATATTATGAATTGTCATGAATAATTTTTTCCAAACTCATTTAGATTTTACTAACTGAGCAGAACATCACGTGACCCGGGCTGAGCCCCCCCCCCCTCACCTGTGCCGTCAGGAGGGGTTTGATCTCCGTCAGCTGGACGTCGTGAAGCTCCTCCATCATAACACAACTTCACTGACAGTCCCCTCGGTCCAATCCACCTTCAAGACACACACACATGGATTCAAGACACACAACACACAGAATGAATCACATTTAGAGTTTCAATGTTTCCTTCTCATTGTCTTGAAAACACATTTAGAGGAAGATGGGAAACGTAGTCTTCAGAGTAATAAGTTGAAGATGTAGATTATGAGACATTAAGGGTGACTTGATTAATGAATCAAATATTTGTCACGTTATTAACGAAGACAATTTGTGTTTCTGTTGTAACATAAATTTAAATTGCACAGCGACAGTGTTGAAGAACATTTTCTTTCTCTAGAGGAAACGTGTTCTGCGTCCAGGCACAGTGAAGCATGCAGGTCATCTGAGTCCAACACACAATCACTGTGCCGTCGCTGCAGCTACACATACAGACACACACATACACACACAGAAACACGGTTACAGTGACTGTTACACACATACTCTGTTCCACGAGACACAAAAAGGTAAACTCCAGTTGAGACCTGATGATTTCAAAGCTCTGAATTTGGACTTTTATGAAATGTTGAGACTTTGAGATGTCTGACGAAACCGTGGACAACCTCTGCCTCCTGTCTCCTCCTGTCTGTCTCCTCCTGTCTGTCTCCTCCTGTCTGTCTCCTCCTGTCTGTCTCCTCCTGTCTGTCTCCTCCTGTCTGTCTGTCTCTTCCTGTCTGTCTCTTCAAACTGACTTCTCCAACTGTGTGAATCTAATGGAAACAGCCAGTGATCTCCCACTGGCTGCAAGCCACCCAGTTACGTGTGTGGGTCTGTGTGCCTCTGTGTGTGTGTGTGTGTGTGTGTGTGTGTGTGTGTGTGTGTGTGTGTGTGTGTGTGTGTGTGTGTGTGTGTGTGTGTGTGTGTGTGTGTGTGTGTGTGTGTGTGTGTGTGTGTGTGTGTGTGTGTGTGTGTGTGGCAGACATGTTGGGTAACAGTGCAGTGCTTTGGATGGATGCTGAGCTTCCTGCAGGCGATCTGGCTTCGACCCAAACAGATAAACTGACAGTGACTGTGAAGCTGCAGCGACCAGGTCAGGGCACGTGCACGCACACACGCACGCACAAACACACACACGCACAAACACACAATCACACTGATGAAACGAGGAGCGAGAGTTTAAGGCAGAAAACAAACAGGTTTGTGTTGCAGTGAGTCAGTCGGTGCAGAAATGAGACACAACCTGAGAACACGTGGATCTGATCCAGGTCTTCACAGCTGCTCCAGATGTTGAACGTGGTCTCAGAGTTTTAGAGCCGACCGCTGACTCTAGATCAGCTAATATATCGATACATGATTATTATATGACTCATGAAAATCAGTGTGACGGTGTCAGTCAGGTTCGACCTGCTACACAACCACACACTGGAGAACTGAATCACACAATGAGGAGGAGACAAAAGATCAAAGGTACATTTTGTTCCTCAGTGACTTAATGTTTTTATTATTATTGTTATTATTCACAATCCAGATTCAGATTCAGTTCATTTCACTGGTGACGTTTATTTGACAATAATAGTTCTGCACAGGTCGGAGGTTGATCCTGTGATGAACTGATGCTTCTGCTGTCCGCCCACACACACACACACGCACACACACACACACACACACACACACACACAAACAAAGACACTAACAGAGACAAAGATGCACACATATGAACACACATAGACTAACACACCCACACGTACACACAAATATATATATATATAAAATTACACACAGACACACACACATATGACACACAACACACACACACATATATAATTACACACACGAACACACATACATATATGTAATTACACACACAGACACACACATACACACACAGACACAAACATATATGACACACAACACGCACACACATATATAATTACACACACGAACACACATACATATATGTAATTACACACACAGACACACACACACAGACACACATACACACACACACACACACATATATAATTACACACACGAACACACATACATATATGTAATTACACACACACACAAACAGACACAAACAGACACACACAGACACACACAGACACACACAGGAGCCTAATTAATGAGCTGAGACGCGAATAGACAGCTTAGCAACCGTTGCTATGGGAGAGCTCGTTACACACTCTCTCTCACACACACACACACACACACACACACACACACACACACACACACACGCGCACACACACACACACGCACACACGCACACACGCACACGCACCTGTCACACGATCAACTCGAGGATCTTTATCATCCGAGCTAACTTTAACACGCACACACAATTAGCCGAGAAGCTAACTCACCTGTTAGCTGCTAACCAGGTGACCCTCCGTTACTCGGTCACGATCCGTGACAGACCCGGGAGCCGCTCACCGTCAGGCCGCCGCTAGCCGTTAGCTCCCGTGTGTAACTCGAGTCGTCCGTGGACCGACTGGTTAGTTAGTGCGGGTTAGTTAGTGCGGGCTAGTTAGTGCGGGTTAGTTGACGGTCGGTGCGGAGCGCGCGCGCTGCTCTCTATCACCGGCAGCACGAGGAGCAGGGGGGCGGGGCCACGTCAACGTAAACAACTAGGCTCCGGTTCCGCCATGACGTCACAGCAGGCGTCAGAGGTGAGAAGAAGTAATACTGACAGCTGGGTCATCTCTGACGTATTTCAGTTCCATTTGAGTATTGATGTGATTCTACTTCAAAGTAAATCACTCACTAAGTATTTATATATATATATATATATATATATATACATAAAGTAGAGTTAGGCCTAGTTACCAGGGACGGACTTTGAGAAAACGAGGACCAGGGCAAGGACAGAAAAATGGCCCCTTTAGCCAAATTCATGCATCTGTATCGAATTCGAGAATCTTTAGAGCAAAGTCATTGTGAAGACGTATGATGTCCTGGAACCAGTGATGACACATGGTTAAAG
>NC_070631.1:1252305-1266220 GCF_947347685.1 Pleuronectes platessa
TCAGCGTGGACCAGTCACTGCCCTCGTCCACTGAGCAGGGAGAAGGACGGAGGAAAGTGAACGGCAGCCATCGGTTTATATATTGTTCACACTGATAAGAACCTGTGCACAGTGTTTGTGACGTGTGTGCATATCCCCACCTGGTGGGGGGGTGTCGGTTGGTCCGGTGGACAGCTTCAGAGTGAGAGCAGGTCTGTCTGTGTTCTCGTCATCACTGCTGCCGAGACCTGGAGAGAACAGAAACACAGATTCTAACTCTCTTTGCACCGTGGGCCTGACGTCAGAGGAAAAATGGCCGATGTGAGAATAAGTTGAATTAATGAAAGTCTCTAAAATGACTCACCTGACTGACTTTTCTTCTTCTTCTTCTTCTTCTTTTTCTTCTTTAGTTTGACCCTCAAGAAGTTCTTCCTCTCCTTCTTGCTCTGTCCTCCACTTCCCTCCCTCCCACCGTCCTTCTTCACCTCTGCTTACAGACAGGCACGATGCTGAGTCAAAACTGAGCTACACACAAATCAACGTCAGAAAGTTCACGCTCCTGTCCTACCTGCTCCGATGCTGCTGTGCTCTGTGTCCTCACGGTGAAAAGTCACATTCTGGTTCTCATTCTTCCTGTCTGACGCAGAGTCGACTCCCTCAGAAGACAACCGCTTCCTCCTACAACAACACAACACAACTGTACCTCCTGCTAACTGTGTGTGCGTGTGTGCGTGTGTGTGCATGTGTGCGTGTGTGTTACCTCGGGGCCTCCTGCTCGCTGCCTGCCTCGTCCAGCTGCTGGTCAGAGTGGTAGTACTTGATGTGGTAGTGCAGCAGACTGGCCTTCCTGAAGGACTTGGTGCAGCCCGATGACGGACACTTGAACGGGTTGTGGTCCAACTCGATGGAGAGGATCGGAGGAGGCTGGTTCTTTATCACACGATACACTGAGAGAGAGTGAATCAATTATATTCAATGTATAAAGAAACAAACACAATTGTCTCTTTCTGCTTTCAGACACTAACTGAACCACAGACATGTTCTGTCTGTGAGAACAAATGTCTGAGTCAGTGTCTCTGGACATGTTCTGGATCTTCTCCTGCAGCCTCCTGGTAACATGTGTGTAACATGTCAGAGTGAGTCCATGTGAGGAATCAGCAGGACAATGTGTGGAAGCTTCCCAGTGAGCGAGTGGACGTGTGGATGAGGTTTCTAACACGTGACGTGAAACTGAAGAACACAAACATCTCAGGATGAAGAAGAGGAGCCGGACACGAAGAAGATGAAGACGTCAACTTGGAAACACAAGGAGATTCCAGATCTTCTGGTGATGAGGGTCGAGGTGGATGAGCTGTAAACAGCATCAACAACAGACAAATCTGGTTTGTGTGTGTGTGTGTGTGTGGGTGCGTGTGTGTGTGTGTCTGTGTGCACTTACATGGTTCTCTGCTGTATTTGTGCGTGGTGGGGAGGTGGGCCTGACGCTCCAACAGGAGGTCTGAGTAAGAGAGAGGACAACAAAGACTAAGATGAAACAACAGAGGAAGAGTTACAGACACATTGATTTAATATAAACGTCCAAATCAAAGATATGTTTATTTTTATTTGATTTTCAGTTTTCTGAGAAACTGAATCAGCCTCCATTTCTCTGGCTGTGCCTTTTTTAAATATACGTATATATATGTATATATTGATCAGACCGTTTAAGTGTGAAAGATGGGGGGGGGGGGGGGAACTGAAGTTTACCTCTGTCATGAGAAGCTGCCAGCTGGGCGGAGTCATCTGTGATTGACAGACTTTGAGCTCCACTGCTTCTACCTGGAAGAGGAGAAGAAATTAGCAGTTTCACTTCTGAAGACATTAATGAGTCACACACACACCGGGGCTGACTGCCTGCACATTACCCAGCATGCATTTCAACGCTTTCTTGAAGCATCACTGAGCAAAAGTTTAGGAAACTGCATGTTTGATGATTCTGAAGTTAAACAAAGCACATTAATGTGAACATTAAATTCTAATTTTATTAAGTTACACAGAACTAACTGACCTGCTTCAGAGCAAACATCTGTATCTACACAGCAGGTGTGCTGACGTCAGATCGTCTCACTTACCTTCATCGGTTTTCTTCTTCACTGGTGAATGAGAGGGTGAAGCTTCTGCCTTCCTCTTCCTCTCCTCTTCCTCCTCAGTTTCTTCCTTCTCTTCCTCTTCCTCCTCTTCCTTCTCTTCCTTCTTCTCCATCTCTTCATCTATTTCTCCCCCATCCACTTCGTGCTGCTCCTCCTCGCTCTCTCCTTCCTCCCATCCCTCGCTTCCCACTGCACTCTTCTCAGATTTGGACTTCTGTTTCCGGGACAAAAAAGACTGAGAATCAAACAGAGCTGTGACGTGTGGCGCCAACAAGACGGGACCAATGGGAGACGAGTATTTCTTACCACATGGAAGGGTTTGATCTTGGTGGGCTTCACAGTCAGAACCACACCATCATAGAAACGCACTGTGTAGGAGTCTCACAAAAACAAATACAAACCATTTCAATCACACGTTTGCCAAATGACCGATCAATACGTCAACTTCCATCAAGAGCTACGTCTCACCATCCTTGTTGACACTGAGGATTTTGGCCGGGTAGAATCGACAGTCTGTCCAACAGGCCAGAACCTTCATGCCTGAGACAAACATCTGAGACAGAGAGGAAGTCAAAATAAATCAAACTAAATACCAAATAATTAGTGTCAGTAAATCTTTCAGACTACATGTCAGGACAAACTGCGTCCATGTCAGGATGTAAATACAAAACTAAATGTAAAGTGTGTGGTACCGGTGTAGAGAGTGGTGGATTGAGGCCCAGCCTCCTCAGACTGACTCGCTCCAGCGGCCGCAGATACTGGGAGCTCCAATGAAACCACTCGTCATGGCGCCGGCTCCACTGGCGGTAGTGGATCTGGACCCGCTCTTCATCAAAGTCAATCTTCTCGATCGTCGCTGGGTACCTGAGAAGCACCGAGCACGAGGACAGTTGTGTGTGAGTGAGTCGTCAAAGATAAACTGTGAGAAATGAACGTTGGTTTTTGTTTTAGTTTAAATATTCAGACCAGTTCTTGTGTCGATCTCGGGCTTCAAGCAGGGCTCCGACCTCAAAAGTGATTCCTGACCTGTCCGGAGGTGTCTTCATCTGCACAGACAGAGAACAAATACTAAAGATAATTTCATTTTGATTTCCTGCCTTTTACAGCAGAACCTCCAGGTCCCACCTTTCCACACTTGAAGTTCATGCATTTAAAAAACAGCACCTGCTTGTGTTTTTGTTTTATTTTGCAGGAACTGAAACGTTAATACGAATTTTTAGTCTTTCACTGTAAATAGATTTTATTATAAATGTAATTACTGCTGCTGGGTTCTACTCCCAGTTCAGGGTCTAAGAGAAGTTTGTATAGGTTTTCTCCGGCTTCCTCCCACATTCCAAACAGATGCTGGGGTCAGATTAACGTGACTCTACATTCACTGAGGGCCTGGACGGTTGACTCTGTGATTTGCTGGATACGACCCGGCTCCAGCCCCCCCACAGCCTCAGAGGACGGGGGGGTAAAGATGCTCAATGGATATTTCCTCCTAGTTGTATCATGTGTTTACTTTTGTAATACTTTTACTAACTAGAAATATCCTCTCTGCTGCTGTAACAACACATTTCCTCACAGTGGGACTAAAACCAGTCTCACCATGATCTCCCCAGCGCAGCAGACCGATGAGCCGTGGTATTAATATGTTATTATTTATCAGTAAATCAAGTCAACAGACTGAAACTACACATGTTTGACTGACTCTTGTTTCTATGACAAAGTTAAAACCCTCAGTTGTCTCAGGCTACGTAACTGCAGCGTGATGACGACAGACACGTCGGTGACACACGTTCTTTTTACTTTAGTTTTTAAACGTTTCTATTCATCTTTTTTGATTCATTATTTATTCATCAGACCTTCAATCAAAATAAAACGTCTCAACTCTTTCTGTGCTCAGTCTGTGGGGAAGCTGATTGGCTCACAGGCAGCCGATGACGCCTGTTCTGACTTCTCATTGGACGAGCCTTCTGTCAGTCAGGGAAATCCACCAACAGTCCCGCCCCTATGTAGCTGCTCGCTATGTGTCAGAAGCTAACATGCTAATGCTAACTGTGTTAGCTTCAAAGATCAGCGTCGCAGAAAACACAAATGCACATTTTTATTTGGTGACTACGACACGTTAGTGAATCTGCGCCTGCGCAGGAAAAGAGTTAAGTTCAGTATTTGTCCGTTGATCGTCTCATTGAGTGAGAATAGACGAGCTAACGATGCTAGCAGTTAGCCTGAGCTGCAGAGTGACAGCTGCAGCAGGATGAAAGTTTCCTTCTGTCCCGGAGCTTAACTCACAGCTGCAGCGACAAAGCGACAATGATACACAGACACTGTTTACATCAGAGCTGCAGCGACAAAGCGACAAGAATCAACAGAAACAGTTTCTACCTCTGGAGACACTTCAGCTTCCAGCTCCACGGTTCATACTCTCACTGCGCCTGCGCACAGCCACACGCTCAGCTGGACTCTCTCTCTCTCTCTCTCTCTACCTCTCTCTCTCTACCTCTCTCTCTCAACCTCTCTCTCTACCTCTCTCTCTCAACCTCTCTCTCTCTCTCTCTCTCTCTCTCTCTCTCTCAACCTCTCTCTCTACCTCTCTCTCTCAACCTCTCTCTCTCTCTCTCTCTCTCTCTCTACCTCTCTCTCTACCTCTCTCTCTACCTCTCTCTCTCTGTTGGAGTGAGTGTGGTGAGTGAATTGAAAAGTTTGATTTTTCTACATTTTTTTCTTTGCTGTTTTTCCCTCTGTACTTATATTAGAGGTGTTTTTTGTTTCTGTGTCAGGAGCAGCAGTTTTTAGTTGTTTTAGCCGCTGGTGTGTTTGTGCAGCATGGTCTGTATTTCTTCTCAATATGGACGTATATCTGTATGTCTTATCCATCTAGTCCCTATTTCACTAATAACAGTTTAAAAGAAGCGTACTTCACTAGCCGGGGCAGCTGGAGCTTCATTGGTTCATAAAGGATTCATATGCTCCCAGAAAGACACCTCCCTTGCTTTTCAGGGTTTAAGTGTTGCGTTTTATTTACCTATCTGTTTAGTAAGTTCTCCTCCTAGCTCCTAGCTAGAGAAGAGCAGTAAATCACCAACAAACTGTAAAACATCTCTTTTTTCAGTCCAGACGTGTGAGAAAAGAACCCAATGATCCCTCCCTGGGTGTCTGCCTTGGACCTGGTAGCGCTGTGGCCGGGCTGTGCGCCCTCTCCTTTGGGCTGTGGAGCTGCACGTGGATCCTACTTCTGGAGCCAGGTGGAACTTTTTGGGGGAATCTTGTTGGAATGGAAATATTGAATTTGTTTCAGTTTCTGCATAGGCTACTCACTGTATGGGGTCTATGTTAGCAGCAAACCCAGATGGATAGACTCACACTGTATACATTTGTTTATTAATCACAAGTCATATCATTACAACATTCAATGTTATTGCATATCACATGTCGTTCTAAAACTCCCTTGATAGTGAACTTTATTTCATTACATGAACCATGTATCACAATAATTGATTTATTTATTCTCAGTTTGGATTCTGGTGATAATATCTGGTGTAGTACCCGAAGAGCTGCAGAGACATTGGCATGCTGCACATTTGTGTCTGTGTGCATGAAAGGTTTCTTCACCTCTTTTCCTTCCCTCTGAAAGGTAGAGCAGCCCCTGATGTCCTCACCCCCCCCACTGGGGCAGCAGCGTCACTGGGGGAGGTCTGCAGCTTTAGGCTGGTCAATTTGAGGACAACCTGCACAACACCTATTGTTTTCTTCTCTCAACTAAAGATGACCTACACCTGCTTGCAGTTGGCAGTATCACTGCTAAGTGTCATGGATAATGTTGAGTTCATTTCTATATTAGTTATGGTTGCTTGAAGAAATGTAACATCTGAAGCCACACCTCTGCTCTTCTTCATCCCTTCATCACGCTTTCTTTTAACCCACAATATGGACTCTGCAGCTCTGGGCCTTTTGAGGGCATAGTTGTTACCACTGGCACAGTGTGTGTATAATATTCAAATAAATATAATATTAAATATGTTTCTGCTGGACACATTTATTGAATGCCAAAAGTCACATCATATAATGGTGTCACACTTAAGGTAAAATAATCACAGTAAAATGTATAATCATTTGATGATGTCAGACTTTTTACTGCTCTCACACAAATGAATGAGCCAACTTGATCTGATTTGGATTTATAAAACTTTTGTCTATACAAACCTCTTCTTGACAAAGTTAATATTTTATAATAACTTATCTTTACTTCAGGAGAACGAACTCTGAACATTGAACCCTCAGCAGATCACGATCATATTCAAGCAGCTACTTTACAACCCAGTCTCTGCTCTGTGTGAACTTGTTGCTGCCAAATGACTTTTGACCAGTTATCAAATCCAAGGCTTGAATTACTTTTTACAGTCGTGTCCTGACACACCAGAGAAACCAGGAAGCATCTGTTCCTCCCTGAAGAGACGCAGGCTGAAAACCAGACGATCACATTCACCTTCCAAACCAAACTGAACCAAACCAGACCAGACGTCCTGAGTGAGTCCAGCTACAGGAGAGAAGAGTCAAACTACAACCTGCCGACGCTCCACACACTGACCGTGAGTTTAACAAACACCTCGACTCAGAGGGGAAGTGAACCTCAGTGAAGTTCATGGAGCTGTGACTGACTGACTGTCTGTTTTCAGCTTCACCTGGAGACTCAATGGCTTCCAGATCAGAAGAGGATCTCTGCTGTTCCGTCTGCCATGATGTCTTCAGAGATCCTGTTCTTCTGTCATGTAGCCACAGCTTCTGTAAAGACTGTGTGAAGAGCTGGTGGAAAGACAAAGAAGTAAAAGAGTGTCCACTTTGTAAGAGAAGATCTTCAAAGTCTCATCCACCCTGTAACCTGGTGTTGAAGAACCTGTGTGAGACCTTCTTACAGGAGAGAGATCAGAGCTCTTCACCTGCTCTCTGCAGTCTGCACTCAGAGAAACTCAGACTCTTCTGTCTGGACCATCAGCAGCCAGTGTGTCTCGTCTGCAGAGATTCAGAGAAACACACCGGCCACAGATTCAGACCCATCGATGAAGCTGCACCACAACACAAGAAGCAGCTTCAGGAAACTCTGGAGCCCTTGAAGGAGAAGTTACAGAGTTTTGAACGTGTTAAAGTAAAGTTTGAACAAACAGCAGAACACATTAAGGTCCAGGCCGGACTCACAGAGACGCAGATCAAGGAGCAGTTTAAAAAGCTTCATCAGTTTCTGGAGGAGGAAGAGGAGGTCAGGATGGCTGCACTGAGGGAGGAAGAGGAGCAGAAGAGTCAGATGATGAAGGAGAAGATTGAGTCTCTGAGCAGAGACATCACGTCTCTTTCAGACACAATCAGAACCACAGAGGACGAGCTGAGAGCTGAAGACGTCTCGTTCCTGCTCAACTACAAGGCTGCAGTGGAACGAGTCCAGCAGCGCCCCCTGCTGGATGATCCACAGCTGGCCTCAGGAGCTCTGATAGACGAGGCCAAACATCTGGGCAACCTGAGCTTCAACATCTGGAACAAGATGAAGGACGTGGTCTCCTACAGTCCTGTGGTTCTGGACCCAAACTCTGCTGCTCCATGGGTCGTCCTGTCTGAAGATCTGACCAGTTTGAGAGGAGGAGAGAGACAGAAGCTTCCTGACAATCCAGAGAGGTTTGAAAAATACGTGTCCGTCCTGGGATCTGAGGGTTTTAACTCAGGGACTCACAGCTGGGACGTCCTGGTTGGAGACAGTACTGACTGGTTCCTGGGTGTGTCAGCAGAGCCTGTCCCGAGGAAGGGAGAGGAAGAGTCTGACGAATGGGTAATAATGTTCCGTGAAGGTAAATACAAAGCATGGTCACCATCAGGAGAATCTGTTCTCTCTGTGCAGAAGATCCAGAGGATCAGAGTGAAACTGGACTGGAACAGAGGAGAACTGTCGTTCTTTGATCCTGATACTAACAAACACATTCACACCTTCACACACACTTTCACTCAGAAGATGTTTCCACACTTTAACACTACAGATCATCATCACCCATTGAAGCTGTTACCTGTGAAAGTCTCTGTGACTCTGGATCAGAGCCGTTAGAGATAAAGATTTTATTCATCATGTTTATTTCTTCAAGAGAAATCTGCTGAATTTAAAAGTTAAACTCGTTATTCTAAAGCTTTGTTTATTTCTTCTTTTACTTTTCACTCATTTTTATTTCTCCTGTCGACTTTTCCACGTGTGTAAAAAGATTTGATTATTTTCTGAACTTTATCTTTGGTTTGTTTTTTACTTTCATGGAAAATGTTTTCTATCATTTAGATTTTGTGTGGATCCATGAAGTCGAGCAAACTGATGAAGATCCACATAAAAACACATTTATCAATAACAGCTGATCATTGTTCACATTCAACAAACTTTATTAAAACTCACACATGAGACATGATTCATGTTTAATCACATAAAGTCTGTTCACATATGAAATAATCCAACATGTATGAAAATTTGTCTGTTTGATGTGATGAAGCCAAAATGATTCGGTTTGTAAAAGTGTTTATTCAAGAGCAGCTGAGTGATGTGATTTTAATATTGTGATCAAAATAATAAAAACTATGAAACAGAAACAGAGTTTTGATCTTTTTCATTAGAAGAGAAACTATCTTCATAGTTTTGATCTGACCTTTGATTCCAGGGTTACTCACTCACACAGTGTTTACACAGTAGGTCACATGTTCTGATGATCACTTTGATTTGTCTTTGGAGGGAGGAGTTATGATTTCAGGTTTTCTATCTGTCCGTCACATTCTTGGAAAGTTGAAGTTTCAACAAATCCCAGAGAGAAATTCTTCAAATTCACAAATTCCATACAAACGTTCACATGGACTCAGGAATGAACTGATTAGGCTTTAGTGGTCAGGGGTCAAAGGTCACAGTGACCAGATACAAAAAATATATGTGACTGAAATCGCTGTAAGGTTTAATGAAATAATCTGATAGGTATTTGGAGCGGAGGCTGCTGATTGGCTCAGCTGAGCAGGTGAGGAGCCAATCGAGGGTCTTCTCTCAGCCTCTCGTCGAGAGCTTGATACTTTAGAGGAGCTTCTTCCTGGTGCCTGGAAGAAAGACATGGAAACATTAAAGATGAGGAATCCTCCTGATTTTATTCTGTGGAAAACACTGATGTTCTGTGTGTGTGTGTGTGTGTGTGTGTGTGTGTGTGTGTGTGTGTATACATTTTGAGCCGTCTCATGGCGACACGTATCTGGAGAGTTCTGTCGGAGCAGTAGGTCTGGTATTCGTCCTCCTGGTGCTCCGTCATGTCCAGCTGGTTCTGCTGGTACCACTGTTGTTTCCTCTGCAGCTGCTGCGTCTCCTGAACAGTTTAAAGGTTCAGATGAAGAGTCTCTAAATCCTCAGGTTCATCACAGACTCTCTAACGTGTCTGTGTTCTGCTTCAGGTTCACGGACCTCCTCAGAAAACTGCTGTTAAACTCCACAATATCTGCCCCTCGTGTATTTATGTATTCATCATTTATTTAACCACTGAGAAATAACCGCAAGGAATGTTTACATTTGTAGATTTCAAAATGAGTTGGGATTTATATTTAAATCTTTTTTGCGAGTTTTCTTTTTGTTCTGAAGAGAGGGCCGGCATTACGGTTTAGGGGTTGTCCATCTCCTTGTAAATACTACACATGGTTTCATCAGTAGTATTTAATTAGGTTTAAATACTACACAGGGTTTTGTCAGTAGTATTTCATAGGTTAAAATACTACAGAGGGTTTTATCAGTAGTATTTCATTAGGTTTAAGTACTACACAGTGTTTTATCAGGAGTATTTCATTAGGTTTAAATACTACACAGTGTTTTATTAGGAGTATTTCATAAAGTTTAAACATTATGGTTTAGGGGTGGTCCATCTCCGTGTTGTGAACATGATATCTGAAGAACTCCTTGAGGGGATTTCTATACATGTTAGCACGTGTTATCTCAAGAACATCTCAAGAGAATCATTTGAAATTTATAAACACATTTTCAAATCTTCAACTACAAATTGACTGACTGGATATCGGTGGTCAAAGGTCAAATGTCACTGCGACCTCATATGAGTGTGAGAAACATGTCAGCTCAAAGTGCACTGGTTGGTGTATGACCACAGGAGGTTCACTCTAGATGCTACATGGTCCCTATGATAAAGAAATGAAGTAAACTTAATGATACACTTGAAACCACCTTTGATCATCTTCTGAGTCCAGAGTCAGTTCAGGAGAAACAACAGCTGTAACACAACATGACTCGTGAACCTGTGCTGTACCTTTTGGTAGCGCTCCTGGATCAGGTTGGCGTCCTCCACCAGCTTCTGCTTGAACTCTGACAGACACTCCTGGTGGAGCTGCCTGGCGTCCTCAGCGCTCAGAGGGTCTGAGAGGTCGAGTCTCATGAGGAGCGGAGCCAGGATGTCCTTCTCATTCTCATGAAGCCAGCTCTGCTCCTCTGCAGCCTGACGCTCCTGGAGGAGAAGATCAGGTGATGA
This sequence comes from Pleuronectes platessa, assembly GCF_947347685.1. Taxonomy (NCBI): domain Eukaryota; kingdom Metazoa; phylum Chordata; class Actinopteri; order Pleuronectiformes; family Pleuronectidae; genus Pleuronectes; species Pleuronectes platessa. Next base: position 1,262,918 of record NC_070631.1, read on the forward strand.
AGGGAGGTTCACACCTAGAAGAGGCTGGACAACTTTAAACTCTGAGTCTGTTTGACCTGAATGTTGTTGTCACTTCACTCAGGAGGTTGTGTTATCACCACTGTTTGTCTATTTGTCTGCAGAGTTTTTTTAAAGACCACAATGAATGAAAGATACGATCATATGTCAAGTACCAGAGTTATGAAGGAATATCAGAGACATAACTGAAGATAATGTGAAGAACCAGCGGAGAGAAGAACCCTGGAAACACCAGAGTACCTCTCAAACACAGTTCTGACTGAGTTCTGTGATGGAAATCTGGAGATACAAGAGGCTGGAAACAACAAAGTTATCTACGTGTATTTAATAAGGGGCTTTCTGCAGAAAGGATCAACACAGGGAGACCACAAGGATCTCAGAGTGAAGATGAAGAACAGTCAAAAACACAGATCTTATATAGGAGGATTTAGGGCTGTCCTTCTGAACCAATCCAGGAAGGATACATGGGTGGGGGAAGGAGAGGAATCTAAACATTAGCAGCTGATTCACATGTGTTTCCTTAGGTCATAAGAAGACATCCACTCCTTCCTTTGATGGGTAATTAAGTAACAAATGGTCTCAACGTATTTCAACACTAACAGTGCCGACCATGAAACAGCTCAAGTCTTAAACATTTGGTGTATGTAAATACGAGTCATAAAAGTCTCTTACAAGGCTGCAGAAACTTATTATCCCAATACAAAATAGTTTGTTAAGCATGTTTAGTTAATTTTTCTACTACAGTTCATATTGGTCTTTGTAGTTTTATTAAAGCGTGTTATTAATATCTGTGTCACTCATAAGAACTATAACACACAGAGACGTTACAGACTCAACATGACACCAAGAAAAGTATCTTCAAAAACCAGAATCACGTCCCTGTGGTGAACGTTTGGTTGAAGATTCTCTAGATTCTCTTGATTTCCTTCTTGAGTCCAAGTGAACATTTGTTCTGAATTTGAAGTAATTTCCTAAAAGAGTTTTTGAGATACTGACACTGGGCGGTGGAGGAATAAAAAACATGGGATATTTGATGGGACTGATATTTGATGCAGATCGATAATAAAAATCTGATCAATACGATTTAAATGTGGTTTCATGGAGGTTCTGATCTGTTCAGCTGTTACAGAAACAACCATCTGAGATCCGGTCAGGACGTCTGGTTGAATCTAAGGAGACTGTTGGGACTTGGTGAAGGTTCTACATTATCACATTAAGAGATGTTTCTAAATTAATTATCAGAATTATTCTGTGGGAAGGTAAATAGATATGACATAATAAATATAAACTAAGGTTAAATATGAGGCAGGTTATAAGTAGGTTCACTTTGAGGTTATCTCACCATGTCCTGTCTCTTGCTGCGGGCCCTGGCAGCTCCTGTCGTGGTCCAGGGACAGAAGAAGAGCTGAACGTCTCCCTCCTCTTCCTCTCTGCACGACACGATGTCTCTCACCTGCTCACAGGAGAAGAGGTCACAAGGTCGGCTGGCGTCAGAGTCGCACAGTCACTGAGGAACACGTTTGTTCTGGACATGGAAACAAGAGAACGTGAGAACGTCTTCACCTCCTTCAGAGATTCTTCAATCTGATGAACAACCATCTCTTCATCCTTCATCAGAGAAACCAGCATCTCGTACAGAGTCAGGGTCTTAACAGGCGTATCGGAGAGGCCCACCTACACACACAGACACAGACACAGACACACACACACACACACACACACACACACACAGAGTCAAATACACACATGTTGTCATATGATCCCAGAAGCAGCAGACTGGGAAAGCTACTTTGTGTGTGTGTGTGTCTGTGTGTGTGTGTGTGTGTTTGAGTGTGTGTGTGTGTGTGTGTGTGTGTGTGTCTGCACCATGAAGCTGGACACCATGTCCTGGGTGAAGTCCTCAGCCTTCTTCTGCTCCGTGGCCTCTCGTGGTTTGATGAAGCTCCGGTGCGATGGGATGAAGGTGTCGGCGTCCAGATGATACGTCACCTCGATGCGTCTCTGCGCCAACAGGAAGACGCGCTCCGCCACGTCCTGATTGGCCGGTTTGGAACTGTCCCTGTGGAAACGCTCCACCACCTGATGTGAGACGGACAACACACGTCGTTACACCTCATCAGATCTGATTTGTTGACATGTCCACTTCCTGTTCACGCAGCTGTACCTGGATCAGGCGTGTGGCCGGTTCAGAGTTCACGTGTTCTCCTGAGAACTGGACGTGTCGGCCGAAGTGGACTCGCCTGTAGTAGAGGGAGTCGGCGCGGCGCTGGAAGGTCTCCGTCATTTCCCCCGGGGACACCAGCCTCTGCACCAGGTTGTCCACACGTATGCTGCAGAACTTCATCTCGTGCACGCCCTCTGTGGTCAGGGACTCGAACCTGTGAACTGAGGATGAGTCCAGAGACAGGAAGTTAAACCACAGAGGGAACTTTCCTCCTGTTTACGAAGTTCTTGCACATTTTCACGATAAATCTCCTCCTCTTCGTGACTGCTGCTGGTGAAGGTTAGTTGAAGGTTCGTCAGATTTGATTTACTGTTTCATTAGGTTTAAATACTACAAAGGGTTTTATCAGTAGTATTTCATTAGGTTTAAATACAACAGAGGGTTTCATCAGTAGTATTTCATTAGGTTTAAATACTACAGAGGGTTTCATCAGTAGTATTTCATTAGGTTTAAATACTACAGAGGGTTTCATCAGTAGTATTTCATTAGGTTTAAATACTACAGAGGGTTTCATCAGTAGTATTTCATAGGTTCAAATACTACACGTGTTTTCCTCATGAGCTGACGATGGAGGAGCGATGACGGAATAACAATCAAGCTCAACAGAGAGTTGGATCTTCAGCCACAGGCCACGAGACAGTGAGCAGTGTTCGATTCCCCTGGGCCACAAGTCCGTATCATATCAAGTGGGTCAATGAGAATTACTGCACTACCCAGAATGCTTGGGTGTAATAGCGACTGCTCTGATTGGTGGAGCTCAGTGTTATTGTGATGAGTTGAGAGAACAGATCGTGAGGTTTGAACTTTTACACAAGAGGTCGAAAGGTCGTCCACGTCTGAATCGTTCTGTCGTCACGTTGTCGACCTCGTTGACCTCTCGCTCCTCCAGGTGGTCGGTCCTGTGCTGATACCACTCCTTCACCATGAGGACCTCAGTGCCTTCAAAACACACACACACACACACACACACACACACACACACACACACACACACACACACACACACACACACACACACACACACACACACACACACACACACACACACACACACACACACA